>NC_072734.1:159204284-159371008 GCF_026930045.1 Uloborus diversus | reverse complement strand
AGCGTTGTATTTAACGAGGTTTTGTTACTGATGTCTTTAAATTACATACCTTCTCTTCTGCGCTTACTTTTTTTCGGTTCTTCTTCATAATGTTCTTCCTTCGAAATTTTTAAAGAGCGAAATGCCTTATGAAACGATTTGAAGCACAGTGCGGAGTTCCGCACGGGTCGACTAGTAAATTTATTATTGACTTAAAATTAAAAACCATCGTGAGATTGAAAATTATGATTTAGGCAAGTTCCTTTTTTAAAAAAGAATGTTGGATTTTTCTCTTGAACAATAATGAGAAATAACTAGCTTGAAACGTTTCTTTCTATATAACTGAACCAGGAAAATCCTTTCTTCTAACAGATTAACCAAACTACTGAAAAAATCTATTTAGTTTGAACCCTATTGAAATATTAGTAAACCCTATTCATTAGTTTAAAATAAAAAATAATTAATTCGATATTATTAAGTATGATTTAAGTATGTTATTTTTAAAAAAAAGGTTAGAACATTTTGCTTGATCAGCAAATGAGTTATAACTAGGTGATAACTGTCCTTCTTAACTGAACAAAGAAAACTATTTCTCTTATGTTAACATATTAAACCAACTATTTAAAAACTTGTATCGAATAAAAATTCTATAATTCTCTAACACTAGAAGTAAAACATAAAAGAATAAGGTGCTTTAACATTAATGCTAAGCATTAGAACCCAGAAATGAATTTCACGAAATATTTTTCGAACGGTATTTATAAAGCTTGTTTTTTTAGAGAAATTCCAAAGCATTGAAATTTTATTTAATTACGGGAGACGTAGGAAATGTTACATTTCATTTTGAAATTTTAAGCGCATCGTGGAGAAAGTCGCAGCTGTTTCCAATCTCTTTTCTTGACATAGTCTTGCAACACCACGTTCCTCTAAAAAATGTTATCCTTCCCTGACGAAAGTTATTTACGAATCAACACGTATAGAAATCTTTCCTCCATGCGTTCTACGCCATTGGAATTGTTGTTATAGTGAACAAAAAAAAAACGAAAAGTTGAAAGTTAAAATATTTTTCGTTCATTGAATAGAACTATATGTGATAGATTACATACTCAAAAGCAAAATGATAAAGCGTTAAACTTCAAATGGGTAAAACTTAAAAACACATACAGTTAAATATTTCATACTGTTTTTCTCTTCATTTATTTTAATTATTTTTTAGATAAAAATAGATGATTTAGAATAATAAGAAACGGATTAGTTTCGAAAAGTTCCAGTACTTTCACTTTAGATTCTCTAAAAATCCTTAAAATATTCTAAAATTAAAGAACCTGCAATGGGGTGGTTTCTTTCAGTCAAAAGTACTACTTTTAGTCATTGAAATGGATAGAATGAGCAAAAAAAAAAAAAAAAAATAACATGGATCCAGAAAATACTTTCATTTTCCCAACAGTTTCTTTTTTATTAATTTTTTTAAATGTCCGATTTTGCAAACAAGGAGTGGTCTTTATGACGTCACAAATGATGTACTTTGCCGCATCTTTCTACTACGTTTCCATGTTATGATAATCAAGCAGCATGAACAATGTTGTTTTTTCATCTGTAGACACTAAGGATTCAGAAAAATATCACTTTTTGTAGTCCCCGAAGTTGGCAAACGAAACCATGTTTTTAAGCATCTTTTATGCCTTCGTCCCACAGAATACTACGCTTGCTACCAACCATATCGTTGCCAATACACGTAAGTAAAGATGCGAATTAAGTATTTCAGACCGTGAATCGCAACACTGAATGGCATTTCATCATTTGTGATGTCATCGGCAAAAGCGTTAAATGATGAAAGAGCGCCGATTTGAGTAATTTTTTAAAAATATTAAACTTAAAGAAATTATTTAAAAAATGGTCAGATTCTATGTTTTTAAGCATGTTCCTTCCGAAAAAAATACTTTTAAAATTTTGCAAACGACCCCATTGTTTTTGGTAAATTTTGGGTGTTAAGCAGCAAGATCCCATCCTTAAAACAGGGACTAAAGCAGAACAACTTGCAATATATCGACAGTTCGGTTATCACATCCAAAGACTGCAGTTTTGTCTTCATTATATACTGATCTCTGTCGGTATCTTGCAAGTACAATTAAACTCGTTTAATGGAATAGCCAAATTGCCACGGAAAAATATATTAATAAGCGAGGGATTCCATTAACCGGGATCAGAATAACACATTACATTGTAAAAAAAATCCGAAACGTTACTGGTTATTTCCGTGGAACGTCTCGGGATTTCACACGTTTTCACCTATTTCCCCGTAAAAACAAGTATCATCACAAAAAAGTTTCCTGAATCGCTAGAAGTTGCACGCGTGCAGACTTTTCACTGTTGTGGAAAATATTTTTAGCAACCAGTTTAAAGATTGAATGAGCGTGTTTATTAAGTGTATTGACCTAAGATTTCTTACGGCTTGCCCAGATTGACTAAGCTCCCAATGAGAGTGAAAATGTCAATGGATAGCTACAGCTTTGCAAGACAGGAATTGCAGGCAAGAGATAGGCTTGGTTCCTTCTTGCATAGCTTTGGCCGTGGTCGCTCTCATTTTTATGGAGCCTTCTTGGTAAATTAGGAAGGTTCTAATCAACTACACTAAACCCACTTAATTTTTCCAGAAGGTTCTAGAGGGCAGATTTCGCACGTCTTCATGAAGTTTCAAGGTTAATTTCAGAAAGGTTACTGACTTTTAGCGGAAAGCGTTCCTGGTTTTTCCAAGATATGTTACTGGAAGAAATTGGGCACATCAGCTGCCCATTATTTTCCAGGAACGTTTCTGAATCGTTTTTACAGTGTACATTGGTTTGGTACATTGAAAAGGTAGTATATTAAGCGGGATATTCTTTTAACCGACATTCTAATAATCGGGCTCGACTGTAGTTCTGATTTAGCCCTGGCTCTGCCTTCTATATACGAGTTAAACAGCACCATGTTGCGCACTATCTCTGGTGAGGTCAATTAACTTTACCTACCAGATTGCTGGTACTCTCAGCTTCATTAAGATTATATTTGCCTCCGAGTTGGTTATCCAGTGTTCCAGACTGTTGAGCCCATGACAAGGATGAAACTCTAGTCTCTAGATATGCTAACTAGGCTGTTGGTATATACTGCAGGAAGGGAACAAATGTCCGTAGTTAAAAAAGTGTGGAAAATGAAAGAAAACGGTTCAATAGTACGTATGATTCACATAATCGTGACTGATGATAGAAGCACATTGATCAAAAAAGATGTCAATTTTATTATAATTTGTCACAGAATCCTTAACACTTTTGATCCACTTCAATACCAGACTCTAACGTGTCAAAACTCAAAAACATTAGCAAAATTCAAGTAATAATTTTTTTTTTCAAAACTAGCTATTCTTCGAATTTTTATTTGCTGCTGTTTTATTCCAAGACGATGATTCCAGTCTGAATTGGAAATTTTCATCGTGTCATAAAGTTAAGCATTGCATTTCTGAAACATTAATATCTTTTTGCTTTTACTCTCAAAAAAAAAAAAGTAGTCTAGTGATAATCTTATCGCAAAACATAAAACTTTTGGTCATAAACCTTAATAGTCTAAGTTGCTGTTAAGTATTCAATCAGTAAGTATCTAGACTTTGAGAAAAATGCTTGGTAAATAAATATCGACTACTTCCGGTGCTACTTTTCATTTTTTTTGTCGCTGCACTGCGCAACTATAACGATAAAAGCAATCATATGCCTTTAAAAAAAGAAATATATTATACGAAAAACGTACATACAGCAACATTTTGAGATGCTGTTCTTTTTTTTCATTTCATAAAACACCAACAAATAAATGGTCGCTTAAGTTCGTAAAGATATTTTTATCGACTATATTAAGAAAACAATGTTTTATTGATCAAAGTTTATTGTCTGGTACATAAACAATATTGACAAGCCATTGTGAAGTATCTAGATAATAGACATTTCAATCCTAAAACACTGCATTTTCGATAATTTTTATAGCTTATAAAAATTTGACGATAAAAGCTTGCTTTAAAAATTTTATAGCTGAATTTATTGTTCACAAGGTGAGCTATTTTATTTATATTTTTTTTCACAAAGGTCTTTTTTTAAGTTTTTACTTTGAAAAATTGTGACTTCGTGGGCTTTACTTTTTCTCTCATTTCTTTTGTTTCGATGAATACAAAACATTTAATCAAATATTTTCAGTTTTACTAGGTTATATACTGTCATTTAAGCAATATTTTTATTTCGTTAGTCACTTGTCTATGTAATAAATGTGGCTTTGATAAAATTTAAAAACAATATTTTGAAAATTAGCTGTTACCCGTGAAAATGTGTTTGTTTATAGAATCAAAAAGAAAAAAAAAACTCCAGAATGAAAAGTTTCATTAAGGTATTTTTTACTCTATAAAAGTAACAAAAGAAATACTGAATAAATAGAAAAACTAGGGTACAGAAATTTACATTACTGTTCTAAATCGTAAATAAACTTTATAAGAAGTTATAATGTTTGTACGTGGTTACTGTTTAAAATTAGAACATCGCCCATCAAGTTTTGACGTGTGAAAACTGCTTCTACATTTGAACTAAACCATTGCCTGTTTGGTGATATTTTGATACTTGAAATTTTAACTATAACTCTAGTGGATGAACCCTAAACTCCAGTAGATAGCGTTAATTGTTGACCATTTTTACCCTTCTTCATTCTCCTAAAATGAGTCTTATCAGTAAAACAGTTAAGTTATCGAATCGAGTTCAGCCCTGTCAAAATAAAGCATTTCTCTGCACGTCAATTATCAAATTATCATGCCATGGCGCGAGTTTCATTGTTGATTACGTCAGTAATACTCGATCATTGGCTATTACATATATAAAAATTTTCTCTTATTAAACTAATACTTTCAATTCAATGGCGTGACTTAAATATCTAAGCATGTCATAACTAAAACAGTTTGTTTTTCAATTATAATAAATTCATTATTTATTTATATTAATTTCTATTAGACAAAACTTTTATAACTTTTAAGCATGCACAAAAAACAAAAGACATAAGTACTGCACCAACGTTTTTAAACCAGAAAACATCATGACAACACAATTTCTCAAGTTTTCTAAACAGCATTTAAAAAATAAACTAATATAAGAATCCTCTTGCTTAAGTATTTCCATTCTCTAATCTGGAATATTATAACTACAATCTAAAGTATATACGTGAAGCTTAATGTTCAATGTCTAGACAGGAAAGCCAGAGTTATTCAATATTGCTAAGATTTCACCATAAATTGCTTGTACTACCTAAAAAGGCATCTATTCAAAGCAAAATTTTTATTGTGTGTTGCAATATATATTTCTTACATCTACAAGTTATTTTCAAATATGTTTCATTTTCCGTGAAATGTTGTTGGGGTTGTTTATTTTCAGAATAATTGGATCTGAGTTGACGAGAAAAATGAAAGCTTTTTTAATTTTTTGAAAATACTTGAAAATTCAAATTAGTACTAATCAAATTTGGGTGAACTAGCAAAGAGGATTTACTTTTCTGTGGCCAATATTATGGGGAAAAAACTGAGCTTACTAAGTTTTAAAAAACTTAGAAAAGTTGAATAGCAATGGACAATTTATTTTGCTGTTAGAAGTCTTATCAAAGATCTCCTTTTTTGGTCCACCCAAATATTCACTTGCATCCCTTTGTTACTTGCTGCCTCATATGAGACAATGAGAAGCAAAGGGATGTAAGTGGACATTTTTAAGTTTTTAGTAAAACGGGTTTAAACATAACGTCCTAGGTAGGCTTTCATTGAATTGTTTTTTCTAAATCATTCTATGTTACAGAACCTACCGGAGCTTTTAGAACTATCTCTTGCCCCAAGACAGAGGAGAGGTTCACCTACCATTTGTACTGATTATCTCCAAATTTTTCATTTTACCTATTACATCCCTTTGCTTCTCACTGCCTCATATGAGGCAGTGAGAAGCAAAGGGATGCAAGTGGACTATTTTAAGTTTCGAGTAAAACGCGTTTAAAGATTAGATCCTAGGTAGGCTTTCATTGAAATGTTTTTTCTAAATCATGCTGTGCAGCAGCACCTACCAGGGCTTCTAGTACTGTCTCTTGCTCCGAGACAGAGGAGAGGTTCACCTACCATTTGTACTGATTAGCTCCAAATTTTTAATTTTGCTATTTACATCCTTTTGCTTCTCACTGCCTCATATGTACTTTTAGTTCTTAAGATTAAAATATCATTTTATAGGGATTCTTCCTTTTTAATTATAATTTTACGATTGTTCTAATGTTGGTTTATCTTGCTGACTATTTTTGGAGTTCGATCTGCGTCGCAGACTGCCGAGAAAAAGTCTATCACCGGGATAGAAATCATTATTTCTAAAATCAAGAAAAAAAAAAACCTCGCATAACAAAGCATACACACATTATTTTTCAGACATCTTGCATACGTACGTCCAAAGCTGATATTTACAAAAAAAAAAAAAAAAAATATTAATTATTCATGATCCACAAAAATATCTCAAGAACAAAATGCATGTTTATTAAATATTTCCTTAGCGACGACGTAGGTTTTTTTTCTCTGTGAAAGAGTTGTTTATAACACCTTTTGACATTTTGAAAACTATAGAATTAGTTTTATCCTAGCTTAGCTAAAACGTATACTCATTTTTGTCGTTTAAAAGTATTTTAGCATTGAATTTAGTGCAAAAATTAAACTAGTATGTTGTGGCCATCACGAAACTTTCTTCTATATTTTTCTTTTTTTTTTTTTCTGATCCCTCCCCATGCTTGACGAGGAAGCAATATTCCCAACAAAAACAAAATGACACATGCAAAAACTTGACGACTATCCCAATGTCTGAATTATTGCAAAAGCAAAGCAAAGAGCTAAAATTGAAAGTTATTTTAAAAGCCTTGCTTGAATGAATTACAAATATTTTATTTGTTAACAAACATAAGATGGCAACAGTTAAACTTTTAAATCATTGAGATAATATTTCCTATCATTTCCATACAATTAAAATCACGAGAAATACGCAGACGACAATCTATTACGATTTATCTTTCTTATTGTTGCATTAATAAAAATATTTTTATTCGCAAAAAAAAAAAAAAAAAAAAAAAAAAAAATCAACACCTCTTGGAGCGATCGGCGTCAAAATAGAACCAAAGCCTGTTTACATATGGATTCACATATATTCCAAATTTCAACCAGAACGTAGCATTACTTCTTGAGATAGGGCACTCAAAATGGAAAAAAAGAACGGGTGATTGCGCTACCCCCTTTTTAGCTGTTGACACAAAAATAAAATCAGTTCTTATACCCACTAAGGGCTACTTGCCGATAAATTTTTCTTTCATTCCGTTCATTATTTCTTGAGATACAGCAGTCACAACTGACGACAAAAAACGTTCTACAGCTCAACCCCCGTTTGAGTTATTGACACCAAAATTGAATCAGCACCTGTTCCTGTTAATACCAACATATGGACCAAATTTTTTTTGATTCCGCCAGTTACTTCCTGTGGAATAGCAAGCACGCGTAACTCGAAAAACGTCCCATTGCTCCACCCCCCTTGGAGGAATTCGCGCCAAAAACTAATGGGCACAAGTTCACATAGGGGCACATATGTGTACTAAATTTCGTTCGATTTCATGCGGTAGTTTTTGTTGTAGAGCGGCCACAAAAAACTGGTCACACACAGACGTGACACACATACATACACACACACACACACACACATACATACATACACACACAGACAGACAGACATTTTCCAAAAATGGTCGAAATGGACTCAGCACACCTCAAAACGTTCGAATCCGTCAAAATTCGAAATTCGAAAATTTGCACGAATCCAATACTTTCTTCTATATATTAGATATAGAAGAAAGTAAAAACGTCTTTCATGGTTGTTTTTAAAAACGTAGGCGTTTTACATTTCGAATAAATTGATTCTGTATTATGATGTGAGCCAGTGTTTCAATTTTGTTGCACATTTTTTTTTTTTGGAAAAAGATGATCGCACATGAAAGCATGTATAACATGAAAGCCAAGCGCTCTGTCATTCGAACAGTAACTGTTATGCAGTTTGTTAATAATAAATTTAAAAAAAAAAATCATTCGCTGTCTTAAGAAAACTCAAATGCTTGTTTATTTTTATTTATTTGTTTCTTTTATACCATTATCTTCTTTACTAATAATAAAGCTGAAAGTCTCTCTGTCTGAATGTCTGGATCTCTGTGACGCGCATAGCGTCTGGACCGTTCGGCCGATTTTCATGAAATTTGGCACAAAGTTAGTTTGTAACATGGAGGTCTGCACCTCGAAGCAATTTTTCAAAAATTCGAATTTGTTCTTTTTCTCTTTCAATTTTAAGAACATTTTCCTGTGCAAAATTATCATAAAGATGGATGAGTAAATTACGAAATTATCATGACGTGGAATGGGAGAGTGAATGAACGTAGCCAATTGGCGAGGAATTCATCATTTATTATTTGTAAATACACAGGCGAACCAAATGACCTTTTAATTTCCTACTACGGGCAAAACCGTGCGAGTACCACTAGTTACTACATAAAGCTGAAAGTCTCTCTATCTGGATGTCTGGATCTCGGTGACACGCACAGCGCCTAGACCGTTGACCGATTTTCATGAAATTTGGTACAAAGTTAGTGTGTAACATGAGGGTGTGCACATCGAAGCGATTTTTCGAAAATTCGATTTTGTCCTTTTCTATGATTTTATTTTTACTACCATTGGTGGAATTAATACCTCTGCACCGAGTGAATTACCATAACATGGACAACCAAATTATTATAATATGGACGAGCAAATTACCATAACATGGACGAGAAAATTAACATAGCATATTGGCGAGAAATTCATCATCCATTATTTGCAAATATACAGGTGAACCAAATGACCTTTAAATTTTTTACAACGGGCAAAGCCGAGTGGGTACCCCACTAGTTTGAAATAAAAATCTTCCAAAATTATTACGTTGTTAGTAGACTGTAAGTAATGAAGTATCAAATTTATACTAATAACTCCAAATGGCAATTGAGGTAATGAGAAGCAAAGGGATGTAAGTCAACTTTTCAAAGCTTTGAGTAAAACGTCTTCAAAGTTTAGATCCTTGGTAGGCTTTCGTTAAAAAGTTTGCATAAGTCATGCTAGATACAGCAGTACCTACCATTGCTACTACAACCATCTCTTGCCGCAAAGTTAATAGTTTTCCCCCACATTTGTAGTAGTCAACTCCAAGATTTTTATATTGGCGATTCCACTTTTTTGCTTTTTCAACAATCCCTCATTATAGTTCAGATTACAAGTAAATCACGAACATAAATGCGAAAAGATGCTTATCACTTTGAAGAACTTTAAACTTAATTTTGGTTAAAATGATTCTTTTGTTTTAAGATCGCTTTGAGTTTCCTTAAAGGGTTTACATTCGTGAAACTTGAAAGTTTCACTTTATTTCATGTTTACGTTCGGTCAAAACTTTTTCTAAAAAATGCATCTTTAGTTTCCACGGAATGATTGCGAAAAAAAAACACCAATTTGTACTTTCATACCTCCAAATTTTGATCAAAAATAAGTTATTAAGTTTTTTTTTGTACGAACACTTTTAATACTCATTATCAATTACGTTTTACTTGCTGTTGTCATTTACAAGTTGGTTTACGAATCTTAAAATGGGATTACACTATTTAGATTGAAATTCAAGTGGACTTTTACATTAAAAGTTCCAAGCAATATCTATATCCATCTTTTTTTTTCTTCCTTTTACACAGTAAAGGAAGTATTACATTCGAGAAAAAGTTACCCTCAAATTTCGGTAAAATACCTATTTTACTCATCCTCGAATGAATGTTGAGTGTTTTGTCCGACCCAACCGCAGGTGCATGGATGCCCGAAAAATGCATTTTGACGATCCCTCTGTAAATTATAACGAGTTTTCTCGCGACGTCTATGTGTACGTCTGTATGTATGTACGCATATCGCATAACTCAAAAACGGTATGCCGTGGAATGTTAAAATTTATTATGTGGACTCTCAGTGGGATCTAGTTTTGCACCTTCTTTTTTGCTTGCATTCCAATGCTCCAAAAGGAATATTTTGCACTTTTTTGTGGAAAATCAGTACTAATTACAATGCAAACTCAATAAAACAAGTGATTTTATAACTTGGCTAACACTTGGGTATACATCGCCAAACTCAAGTCGTCAAGTTTTGTCGCCAAGTTTTGGCGATATATCGCCAATTTGGAGACAAATTTGACGAACAAAATCATTTTTTGAATCTAATTTCAATTTGGCGCTATATGCGATATTTCAGAGTTATCCAATGAATTACGTTATAATTATCGATATTGAGAAAACTAATCTCTGTAAAATGCTTTTTATTTATTTATTTTTATTTATTTATTTATTTATTTATTTATTTTTTGCATCGGTACACGACGAACTGGGGAAGAAAGTATTTAAAGTGTTTCCTCGTTTTTATTTTTAGCTATTCAAAAAACATGCCTTTTTTAGTGGAAGTAGTGTGGTGTGCAAAACAGATTTTTTTTCCTGAGGTCGGCACATCTTTTCTAGGTGTCATCTTTTCCGAAAAAAATATGACTCAATGTTTAAAAGGTTACAACATGTGCTTTCTATCTCTGTCTACCTCCTCTCTGTATTGCGTGCTTGGTCGCTCATTCTTTAAAAGAATGACTTTACATCCATAAGCTTTCATATTTTTGGATTAAAATGCATGTTCTTTGCAACCAAAAAATTTGTTTCTGTAACTTTTTCCAATTTGTGATTCTTAAAACATGGTTGTTAATATTTTAAATAAGGCAATATTTTTTATAAATGTAGACGGATTTATATTTTTAGCAGATTAGCCGACATCGTAAATTTAATGCATTGTATCTTGAAAAAGAATTACAGATGGAAAAAATATAACAGTACTATGAAAGAGTTTTGCTCCTACTAACGATAAATAGGTTGCCCTTAGGACGGCCTTCAATTTTCACGTTGTTCATTATCTTAAGAGTGGAGGTCGAGTCTTCTTAGACATCTGCCAATAAAGAGCTGTCAATAATTTCCGAACATATTTGGACCAATCCTATTATATTAGGTTCTATGTTTGTCTAGTCCTCCGGATATGTGTCTGAGAAGCTTTGTGAATATGGAGGATCTAAGAAAAAAGACAGTTTATTCCTTGGAAAATGTTCTGTAACTTACTTTGGTGGTATTTACTAGTGCATACGTTTGATATCAAAATTAATGTAATGCGTGATTTTAAACAACGTTTTTAAAAATGTTTGTTAAAGAAAATTGATTTTCTTACGTACAACCTTCAAGTAAAAATTTCAAAATTATCAATAATTCACGTAAGACATAATGCAAAAACGAAGTATGCAATACTGCAGTGAAATTTCGTTCAACACACTTCAAGGGACCGTAAATTTTGTTCGTTGTAAAGGGAGGTTCGTTATACAGTGAAATTCCGTTGCATCAAATACCAATACAACAAAATTTCCATTTCAAATAAATAAATAAATAAATAAATAAATCCAGATTTAATTTCTGGTGTGCAGTTTGAATTCCAGTATAACGAAATTCCTGTTAAAACGAACAAAATTCACGTAACCTTGAAGTTCGTTGTAAAGAGATTTCACTGTACTTTAATTCAAGCTACGTAATAGAAATTAACTGGGGACAGAATTTTTTTTCACTGAAATCTAAATTTCATTGTATTGGCGTTCGTTGAAACGGGATTTCACTGTATATGAGAATGAATTTTACAAGCACATGTTTGATGCAGGTGGTAGAAAAATGTAAAATCTACGTCATTTACTAAATTTTTCAAAATATTTTTTTTATTTTTTGTAATAACGCTTCAATAAATTGTTGTAATGAAAACAATGCTAATCCTTTCCCAGTTCAAACAATAATCCTTTGAGATTAGTTCACGTCAAGGGTTTATAGCATTGGGGGTAGAGCATTGTTTACTTAGCATGAATTCGAAACGGAAAATCGCGCTTTAATTTTAAGTTAGCGATGTACTGAAACGCAATTTTTCGAAATGCTTCTCTTGAGTCGCGTTCACAATAGCTACGAATATAATTCTTAAAAATTGAAAATATTAATTAAAATTCAAAAATCATGCAGTTTGTGGTTTGAAACACCCCCAACTGAAGTATGTTTTTTAGTATTCCGTTGAAGTGGGGGGGGGGGTGAGCCAAGGGCGCTCATATAGGGGCAAGGAGGGGCTCGATCCCCCCCTTTGAAGTTAGAACTTTCTTGCTTTAATACTTTTTTCTTTGCAAAAATGTAAAAACATTTCTTCACCAGCCATTATTTAATAAGTTATTGAAAATGTCAAATTTTAATGACTCTAGTCTGTCCTGAAATCAGTTTCCTCGGGGAAAATATTTGAGCCCCCCCCCCTTGCAACTTTGCATATGGGCGCCAATGGTGTGAGCTACTTCTCCTAGTTTAACCTAAAACAAAGTGTTCTCCTTTTATTTTCTTTTAAAATCCTCCCCATTTTTTTTTTTTTTGAGATTATTTTAGTTAAAAAGATTATCAAGTCATAAAAAAAATGTGCACGTCTTTGTTAACTAGTAATGCATGATAGGAAACAATAAATTGTTCGTAGTTACACACATTTTAACTACTGTATACTAAATGCACCGTGAAACAATGCAGATTTCGAAAAGGAATAAAAATAGGAGAAAAAACAAGAAAAATAAGGAAGGAGCCATCGTAGTGTTTCCTTACGAAATCATATTTTCCTATGCATCATAAGGGAGAGGGAGGTAAAGGTACAAACTTGTTATTGTTATTTACAATAACAAGTTCAAATTAAAAAGATTATCAAGTCATAAAAAAAATGTGCACGTCTTTGTTAACTAGTAATGCATGATAGGAAACAATAAATTGTTCGTAGTTACACACATTTTAACTACTGTGTACTAAATGCACCGTGAAACAATGCAGGATTTCGAAAAGGAATAAAAATAGGAGAAAAAAAAAAGAAAAAAGGAGCCATCGTAGTGTTTCCTTACGAAATCATATTTTCCTATGCATCATAAGGGAGAGAGAGGTAAAGGTACAAACTTGTTATTATTATTTACGTTAATTACTTTCTGCAGCTGGAAAGATGGGTGGCAATGTCACGTTTTGGAATTGTCATAAAACGTTCCCAAAACTGAAGAAGTATTTGTTAGCACGCGATTTTCATTGTGGTGTTGGTGGCTTGGACGTGCTTTTTCTCTAATTGCGAACATTAATATTTCTCTACATTATACATTTATGAGAAATTCTTGAGCAATAAATAAATTGTAGAATATGATTTGATATAAGTAAAAAGATTCATTTCTTAAAACTTTATATTTTTTTCCAAAATTTTCGTGTTAATTATGAGAAAAAGTTGCATTTTATCAAATTTTTTAAACAAGCTCAAGGGTTCTAATCCAATGTCCACCACAACATCACTCACAGTTAAAATGCAGGCAATTAAAAAAAATGATATGAGTTATTGAAATGTACACAAAGCTCGATGGGGTGGTTTCTTCAGTCAAAAGTACTTCTTTTAGTCATTGAAATGATAGAATGAGCAAAAAAAAAAAAAAAAAAAAAAAAACCATAAACCCTGAAAGTACTTTTATTTTCTCAACAGTTTTTTTTTTAAATTAATTTTTTAAAATGTCCGGTTTTTCAAACAAAGGTGGTCTTGATGACGTCACAAATGATGCACTTTGCCGCATCTTTCTACAACGTTTAAACGTTAGGATAATCAAGAAGCAAATTTTGCGCTCTACGCTTGCTATCAACCATATCGTTGCCAATACACGTGTGTTAAGATGCGCATTAAATATTTTGAACTGTGAATAGAAACACTGAATGGCATCTTATCATTTGTGATGTCATCTGCAGAAGCCGTAAACAATAAAAGCGCTCCGATTTAAGTTTTTTTTTTATATTAAACTTAAACAAATAATTTAAAAAATGGTTAGATCCTTAGTTTTAAAGCTTGCTCTTTCAGAAAGAATACTTTTTAAAATTTTGGAAACGACACCATTATCAGCATGGCAGAAGCATACATTTGAGGTAACGTAAACTTGAACATAAAAAAGTAGTTTACTGAAGTTGTTTGAAATTCCATGCTTACAGTGTTTCGTAAAATCTCTTGTCTTCTATTCTCTCTCTCTCTCTCTACAGAAATTGTTCAATTGCGAATATGCGTGCAGTAACCACAGTACTACTTTCTAAATACTTGTTTACGTTGTCTCATTCTGATTGATTACATCAGTGATTGAGTAACTGCTTCTAAATGCTTGGGTAAAAGTTCCATTCATTTGCCGCTATCTGCCAAGCCAATTGCGTGATTTTATTGCAACTATTGAATGCATTAACGATTCGATTTTTAGTTCACAATTTTTACTTCCTTTTACAAAAAAGGAAGTATTGCATTCGCAAAAAATTTTCACTCAAAAATCGACCTTTATTTCCATTTTATTCACCCCCGAATGAATATTGAGTTTTATTTTTATTTATTTTTTTTTTTTTTTTTTTGGGCCCTACCATAAGTGGATAAGTGCCTAAGAACGAATAGACATGCGAAATATCCAGTTTGAAGGTTCCCGAGTTAACTACAACAGCTCGTATGTACGTATGTGTGGATGTGTTTATATGCGTATGTATGTCGCATAACTCAAGAACGGTAAGTCCTAGAAAGTTGAAATTTGGTACGTAGACTCCTAGTGGGGTCTAATTGTGCACTTCCTCTTTTGCTTGCATTCGGGTGTTTCTAAAGGGGTCTTTTGCCCCTTTTTTTTGGGGGGGATAATTGTTAATTTCGATATAAACTCAAGTGGTGCTATAATTTGGCGGACACTTGGTAATATATCGCCAGTCTTCTGGTCGCCAAGTTGTCTCCAATTTGGGAACAAATTTGGCGGGTTTTTTTTTTGTGCAATCACGATTGCTTATTGTTCTCATTTGACTGATTTTGATGTTACGCTGATTTTATTTTCCCGCCAGCACCCTCTGCAGCATCACTGTCGACCGGATCCTCACGATGCTGCTCCTCTTGCAAAAACAGTGTCCAGGTTGCGTCCATATCCTACAGAGACACGCATACATACACACACCTACACACGCACAAACTTCTACACACACACATACAAACACTCCTACACACACATACACACACTTATGCCTGCACACAGACACAAACACACATGCCTACATAAACACACACACACACGAACGCCTACACGCAAACGCGCGTACACAACACTCACTCACACTCATGCATACATACACTCACACCCACGCATCCACACACATGTGCCTACACAAACACACGCGCATACACACGCTCGTAATTGCGAAAAACATTATTTGAATTCAAGATGCCAAAAATTCAAATTAATATATATATTTTTTAAATCTGTTTCAGTTTGGCTACTGTTGGTGATATTTAGAGAGTAAACTATTGAATCACATTAAAATTGCCAGTAATGGGGAAATGATATTAAATTGGAGTACAAGGAAATTATGTGATGCACACATCAGCTCGTTTAGGGATAAATTCAGTCAATTGGAGTTAAAATAAACATGGAGTAAATGGAAACGAAATCGATTACAACACTTGTGATCATTTTACAATCTAAATAATATAATATATGTTGGTGAGTGAAGACTATATAACAAATAAAATACACTCTGAGAGTCCCGTGAGATGATACTGTGAATTAAGTTAGGCTTTGTAGTTTAGCGATTTTACATTTTCCCCTCCAGAAGGTCCACAAATGCGAAGTAACTGGTTTCAACAAGTTTCATTTGTCATGTGAAAGGTTGACTTGCTTACAATGGAAGTGTACTACATTAGATAACTAACAATAGGAAACTCTTTTTATTGTGATTGATGTCGAGATATCTGATTAAATAATGCAGTTTTTTCAACAATGTATTTTACTTAACATATCCTATCATGTTTCTTTCCTTCTCTTTACGATTTTTTTTTAAGAGAAAGCATCGACATTGAAGAAAAAAAAATCAAACGCAAAAAATAGATGTTCAAAAATCATCGACTCTAATACATCCATGGCAAAAACATGGATGTTTTTGAAAAAATATAGGTGTTTTTGAAAACATCGACATTAATGTCACACATCTATTAGCGAGTAATACAAAAATAATTTAAAAATTTAATCCATTTCCTTCTAAGAAACCCAAACCTTCCAATTTCACTTTTGACTTCCATAGAAACAAAAATGTTACATAAAATGTTTTATTCATTCCAAAGATATATGTATTAACGGAAACATTTTGTCATTTTACAATAGTTTCAGCATTTGTAAAAATACGTTAGGGATTTGTGTATCCTTGAACAACGATGTTTGTAGTTCTAAATGCATGCAAAGTCGAACTACAGCAAAGTTGCCATTCCAAAGGGAGATGGGATACATTTGAAATGGCTGAATCTCGTAACTTATTCATCCCATAGAGTTACAGAATCTTAGTGTGTCCTTATGAGTGAAGGCATACTATTTTTCTAGCTAATGCAGTGATATAAACTCGTGTGTTTTCCCTTGATTTTGCTTTTATATAGAGCCTTTTGAGTTAGTCTAAGACATGATGCTCATAATTTTAAGATTTTTGGAGATTATCTTCTATATTATTAAAATCTGTTCGTGTTCGTCTGTCTGTCCATCTGAAGATGAATCTTCTCGAGAATAGCTACGAATCGATAGTCGAACGAGATACCGATAAATGTGAAATTTTCCAAAGAAAAAACAATAGGACCAATCTCGTAATTGTACTACGTTAATTAGCGGAGATATTAATTAGAACGTTAATTAACATTACGTTATTCAGGAATTTTTTTATTTCTTTCCTGTTGCCATTTTTCATGTGAGCAAATAAAATTCTAATAGTTGTTTTAAAAGGGATTTTTTTGGCTGCTGTACAAATCTTAAAACAACGTTTCCATCTAGAATTTTTTAATTAGTTTAATTTCTCTTTCATTATCTTATATAAATCATAAAACTACTCTTTAAAGCAATTTGATCGTTTAGAAATCTATTGTAAATTAGCTGCGTTTCTCTTTTATCCTAAGCAATGATTTCTATTCGCAACTCCAACAAACTATAGGGGGCGCTGCAGTCACTGTCTAATGGCCGATGAAAAAACTAAAACAAACGTAACGTATAAATTGCTTCTAAACTTAGGAAATGTCAGAAATTTTTGTTTACATGTATGATTTTTTGTTCTTTATTCATTTGAAAAGATTTTTCAAAGTCTCTTGGTTATTCTGACCCATGTAGAAAGAGATTCGAAATCAAAAAGTATTACTAAAGTAAAAAATTAATGCAGAACACACAGTAAGTTGTTTTGATGCAGCCATTTTCACGATGTTGAATTCGGAATTCATAAATTTTTGGTTTGCTTCGAACAACATTTTCATTTTGTACCGTTTTTTCTAAACATTAGTACATATTATGTCCAGTTTCGTGACATTTCCGGGCATTTGTTGACATTTTTGTCACATAGTGCACATACGTGACAGACTGTCAAGAGTAACATTTAACACTAGATAATTTATTTCTATTATTATATGATTGGATATCAAAAGAAATTATCATGCATTTAATTCATTCGTCATGAAAATCTTATATCTTTAAACGAGCAATTCTTGTGGGTATATATATATATTTCTTATCTCGGAAACGGCTCTAACGATTTGGATGAAATTTTGGATTTAATTGCAGTTTTGCATTCTAAGTTCATCTACATCAGTGTTTTTTCTGTAAAAACGCGATTTTTTACAAAAAACAGTTTTTTAATAGAAAGTCAAATTGAGTTAAGCCTTGAAGTAAACTGTGAGTTGACGCATCAGACAGACGATTTGCAACCATAACAATGAAAATTTGTCTCTTCTCGCTTTAAAATTTTTAACTTGCTTAGGGTTGCCAGGCTTGACTGATATTGGCCACTTTGACTAATTTCAAACGCACTTGGCTGAAAATAAATTCAAAAGCATTATGTAAGTCGATGTAAGGCTTTTTTTCTTTTTTAAGTGAAACTATTGCTTGACCATCCTATTTTATTTAATTTTATTTATTTATTTTCTTTTTACACTTCAAATAGTTTAACATGTTTTTTAAATCACGCATCTAAATTTTATTTCGAAGAAGTGTATGTCTTGAGATTGTTTATGTTTTGTTAAGACAGTTGTTATCATTTGTTGGAATGGTTTGTGGATCATCAGTTTTTATGGATATCATGCTGTATGTAGCATTTTCTGGCGTAAAAACTAAAAGTACTTATTCAAAAAGAAAATCTCGATTTTGATAAAATCAAGAAACGCATCAGAGTATGAAAGGAAGTATTCGGTTAAAAACCGATTTCACCATAGCAAAACTAAGGTCAAAGTATTTTAATTACCGACAATAAAATTGTATAGTGGAAACAAACGTAACAGATAGTTTAAAGCAAAATGTTGATTTAATTACATTCAGAATCTTCTTTGTTTGGTACTTTAGAGTTATAAGAAGGTTGAGTGCTTAATATTTCGTTAACGTGAATTTTTTCAAGCATATTTGGAAAAGTATTGAACCTTAGAAAAACACGAGCTGACAAAAAATAATTCTTTTAAAGCCGAGCGAAGCTCGGTCGTCCAGGTACTGATTTAACTGATATGCAAAATCTTGTCAAGATACATTATTCTTTCACACCATTTTAAAACCATAACCCTATAAACAGATTTTTGGCGAAACTCTTACACCGATAATGATAGCTTTTGCAGAGCAATAAAGTCAAGTTGGCGCGATATTTTAGCGATAAAAATTCCAAACTTTTATTTTTTATTGCTCAAATTCTTAACGTTCTTTCTGGATTTTTCAATCCAGCGATAAATATATTCAAGAAAATTTATTTGCATACTGTCCATTTCAGTTGGATGCTGTAGTAACAAAGGTTATTTAAGCGGGATTAAAGGTTATTAATGTGGAATTAGGTTAAGGAAAAGAGTAATTTTTCAGCATGGCATTAGTGTCCAGTCAATTTTGTTAAGTCCGCTTTTTTTCATCGAATTGAAAAACTGATACTTGTTCAAATTCACTCAGAACAAGATAAATAAAAGTGTACTCACAGTTTATATCAGATATTTTTGATGTTACGCTGTTGCGAATGACGATTCCAAATGATGAATTACGCAAATTAAAAAAAAAAAAAATACACATAACAAACTGTTTGTTTTGCCCAAAATGAACCCGTGGAACGCAATGTTTTAGTTTTTCCGGCAGTTTTGTAAATATCCGCAAGGTAGCGTATTCGAGCTCTGGAGTTGCGAATTTCTTTCTGCTGCAATTTTACATTTGTGTTAATAAATTCGCAACTCCAGCTCTCGAATACGCTACCTTGAGGCGATTTATAAAATTGAAGAAAAGGGTAAAACATTGCGTTCCACGTGTGTCTGTTGGTAAACATAGGCAGTTTGTTATGAGTATTTATTAACGCATTCGATGTGTCTTAGATTAATTTCAGTTCAATGCATTTTTTTTTTTTTTTTTTTGAAAGAGGAAAGCGTTATACCATGTAAACTTGTTTTTATTGTTTTGTGTGAATTTGTAAGAATAAGGGGTTTTTTAATCTTAAGCTCGAAAGAAGGATTTGATAACATTAGCAAAAGAATTAGGGCTTTTTCATCTCCGCCTAGTTTAAAAATAATTAAATTAACTAACCTAATTTTACTGCAGCATTTAGTTGAAATGGACAGTTTGCAAAATATTTTCTTGAATATATTATCGTAGAACGAAATGAAAAATGTTTAGCGCTGAGAATTTTCATCGCCAAAATTGTGGGATTATAGTTTAGGGTTATAGTTTTAGTACTGTGCGAGCAAAGAACCTTTGGCGAGATTTCGCATGTCAGTTGTAAACCATTTGTATTTTTTATCATGTGTAGAATAAAATGGTAGAAATATTACAGAATTCGATAAGTTTAAAGAAATAATGGAAGATCAATTAGAAAGAAAACTACCACTTATGCATCCGTGAGAATTTTATTGATGATGAATGACAGAATTAAATCATAATTCAGAAATTAGAAACATTTGAAGCAGAAAAAATTAAAATTAACCCTTAGCTACAAATGTAGAACAAATAGCGCTAGCCAAACAAGACAAAGAAGTATCATCTTCCTCTTTTGATAACACTGATGAACAAAGGTTTTGTTACATGAAATATTTATAGTGTTCTTATGGCCACAATGAAAATGTAGTTCCATCAAGAATTAATAAATATCGAACTCAACATCGTGGAAATGGCTGCTTTAGAACAACAAACTACATGTTTTGCATTAATGTCTAACGTTTAGTGATGCTTCTTGCATTCTCATTTCTTTCTACTCGGACCAGAATATCCACAAGACTTTGAAAATTAATTCAAAAAGAATAAAACAAAAAAGTCATGCATACAAACAAAAATTAATAGGCTTATTAGCATTTTCTACGCTACGGCGTGCGTTTGTTTTACCTTTTCATCCGCCATTTAGACGGTGGCTGCAGTGCCCCCTATAGTTCGTTGGAGTTGCGAATAACATTTTATGAATTGTTTCAGGATTGGACATAACCATTATTTATCGTCTGCCCTTTTTAATTTTCTATAGACTACGTTTTTAACTCTTTTCAGCTTAAAAATTTTATTTCTTCAGTTATGTTTATTTATTGTAATGTAAGTTTATCATTACCAGTCTCACATTTTGGTAAATTTAGGATGTGCGACTAATTATGTTTATTTTTTTGGACTTTTCCCCTTCACATGGGTAAGTTTTCGAATTGTAATAACTCTCTTTTTCTTCCTGTTTTTACTTTTGAAATACATTTTGTATAGTGAAAAGGGACATGTTAAATTACGGTTGTTTCGATTCCTTTAAATGAATCAGAGTTGAACAAAAAAGTTTGCTTTTAATGATTTTAACTAAAGCTTAGATGGAATTTGATGACTTGGTATTAAATTAATGCATATTGGTATTTAATAAATCCTGATAATTTAGTTTCACGTAATCAAAAAAGCAATATGTGTCATTTTACGTGAAAAGCTGATTGTTACTGTACATAAATATTTCAGATATAGTCTATCTGATGTAATTCAGTTTAACGTGATCACAGATTATAGTTGATAATGCATACATTTTCATCTTTTGTGTTAATTGAAAATACTCGCTATATTTCTAAACTATTATTAGCGTTAGTGAGATTTTTTGCCAAAAATATGTTTTACTGGTGTTTTGCAAACCTGCATTACGCACATTTATTTATTCCTTAATGCATTAGAAACTGATGTCAGAGTGCTACAAAAACATTAACTGGACATCTATTTCATTTTTAGGGAGCCCGTGCAACGCCGGGAACGCAGCTAGTCCATACTATTAAAATCTGTTCGCGTCCGTCTGTCTGTCTGTCTCTCTTTCTGAATCTTGATTTTCTCAAGAATTGCTGCGAGTCGAGAGAGTCAAACGAGGTACTTATTGATTCAAAATTTTCCAAAGAAAACAATGAGACCAATCTCGTAATTGTACGACTTCAATTAGCGGATATATTAATTAAAACGTTAATTAGCACCACGGTCTCAGGAATTTTTAATTTTTTCCTGTTGCCATTTTACATATTTGTTAGCAAATAAAATTCTAATAATTGTTTTAAAAGCGGAGTTTTTTGGCTGCTATCCAAATTTTGAAACAGTTTTTTCGTATGGAATTTTATTTTAAAATAGTTTCATATCTTTTTATTCTGATATAAATATTACTTTTCAAAGCATTTTTTTTTTGTTTCGAATTGTATTTTAGTTTCGTTAATCTTTTATTCTAAGCAATGATTTTTATTTCTTTTTGTTGCCATTTTACATATGTATTGGCAGATAATATTTTAATAATTGTTTCAGTAGTGGTGACGTCATCAAAACAACCAATCGATTTTACCCGTTGCTCTATTCGAGGATAACTGTTGTTTATCGTCTGCCTTTTTGATTTTTGATTGCCAAGGTTGTGTTCTTTGAGCGACCGGTAGCTTACCGGTAATTTTATTTATTTATTTTATTTTAACCAATGATACCTTCGTACCTGCCCATTTCTAGTCAAAAATGACGTCACCCTCAATGCTTTAGCATTAGCTGACGTCACTAACTGTCACGTGTTCAATTAACTGGTGGCGACCGGTTGAGCTCATCGAACATAAGCCAAGTTTCTCTTTTCGGAATATCTTTAGTTTTGTTTATTCGGAACTCCAGCGCTCGAATACGCTACCTTGCGGTGATTTACAAAACTGCAAATGAAACTAAAACATTGCCACGTTGCGTTCCACGTGTGTCTGTTGACGTAAACACAGGCAGTTTGTTCTGTGTATTTATTAACGCAATCGATGTGTCTTAGCTTGCTTTCAGCTACAGAAATTAATTCGTCCCTTAGTAGTATTCTCGAGCTTCTCAAAATAATGTTAGTTTTCATTATTTCCTTAATAATTGGTGAAAGCGAAAATTCTGGATTAACAAACTTGGATAACGTTACACAAGGTAAAAAATTTTATTGTTTTGTATGAATTTGTAAGAATATGGGGCTTTTTTTAATCTTAAATTAATTAAACTTACCATATTTTACAGCAGCATTTAGTTGGAATGGACAGTATGCAAAATATTTCTTGAATATATTATCATAGAACAAAATAAATAACCGAGAAATAATTTACTTTATTCCTTTTATTCTCAGCTGAAAGGATTCGCCAAATTTGTTTAGGGTTATAGTTTTAGTATAGTGCGAGCAAAGTAGCCTTGGCGAGATTTTGCGTTTTTAGTTAAACCATTTTTAATTTTTATCATGAGTGGAATAAAATGGTAGTAAGATTACAGAATTCGATAAGTGAAAAGAAATAATGGTCAATCAACTGAAAAGAAAACTACCACCATATATCCGTGAGAATTTTGTTGATGATTTGCATAACATGACACAATTAAATCGTAACTCAGAAATTAGAAAAATCGAAACAGAAAATTTTTAAATTAACCGATTCGGGAATTCGAGAGAAATAACTCAGCTACAAATGGAAAACAATAAGCGCTAGCCAAGCAAGGCAAAAAAGTATCATCTTCTTTCGATAACAATTTGTAATGTCATATTGAATTTTCTAGCATTAATTGTTATTCTTGTCAGGCCACAATTATTATTTAGTTTTATCAAGAATTGATAAATATCGAATTCAACATCGTGGAAATAGCTGCTTAGAACTACGAACTACGTAGTTTGCATTAATCTTTGACGTTTAGTAATACTTCTTGAATTCTCATTTCTTTCTACGTGGGCCAGAATATCCACAAGACTTTGAAAGTTAATTTAAAAAGAATAAAGCGAAAAAATCATACGTACGAACAAAAATCACAACACTTTTAGCATTTTCTTCGTTACCATGTGCGTTTGTTTTTGTTTTTAAGTCCGCCATTAGACAGTGACTTCAGTGCCCCCTATAGTTCGTTGGAGTTGCGAATTAAAAGAAAATGAATTTGAAGTTTATCACCACCAGCCTCATATCTTGGTTAATTTAGGATGTTCGACTCATCATGTTTGTTTTGTTGGGCTTTTCCCCTTCACATCTGTGAGTTTTCAAATTATAGTAACTCTCTTTTTCTTTCCTTTTTTTTTACTATTAAAGACATTTTGTTGTTAAAGAACACGTTAAACTAATATTGTTTACATTTCATTAAATAAAACAAGCTCGAGCACAAGAAATTAAATTAATTTGAATTTTGACATCTTGAATTCAAATTATGATTTTCGCAATAACGATTGTGTGTAAGGGGGGGGGAGGTATGTGTGTTTAGGCATGTGTGTTTGTGTCTGTGTGCGGGCATGTGTGTGTGGGAAGGTGTGTGTATGTAGGGGGGTATGTGTGTGTGGGCAGGTGTGTTTGTGTGTTTGCAGGTATGAGTTTGTGGGTAGTTGTATGTATGTGTGTGTATGTGTAGGTATATGTATGTGTGTATGTAAGTGCGTGTATGTATGTGTGTATGTAAGTGCGTGTATGTATGTGTGTATATGTAGGTGTCTGTATGTATGCGTGTGTGTATGTGCTTGTGTGTGTAGGTGCGTGTATGCATGCGTGTGTGCGTAGGATATGGACGCAACCTGGAGACGGTTTTCGTTAGAGGAGTAGCATCGTGAGGCCGGTCGACGGTGGTACTGCAGAGGGAGGCGGGGGGAAAATAAAATCATAGGACATCAAAACAGTCAAGTGAGAACAATAAGCAATCGTGATTGCTCAAAAAAAAATATTTTTAATGATGAAGCTTAATTAGAAGTTGATGACTTGGCATTAAAGGAATGCAATTATTGGTACTTAATAGGTCCGGATGCTTTAACTCCATGTATAATCAACCAAGTAATATGTGTCATTTTATGTAAAAAGCTATAAATATTTTGTATATAGTCTATCGGACGTAAATCATTTTAACGTGACCTCAGGTTACAGTTGATATTGCATATAATTTTATATTTTGTGTTAATTGAAAATGCTTATGATTTGTGTGATTGACCAGTATATTAACGTTAATGAGATTTTTGCCAAAAATATGCTTAACTGATGTTTTGCAAACCCTGCATTACACGCATTTATTTAGTCCTTAGGGGCCATTCATTAATTACGTAAGGGTCCCGAGGGGGGGGGGGTTGGAAAAATCTCTACATACCCTTACTTTGGGGGGGGGGAGGGTCAAATATTTTCTTCCGTAATATATTCCAAGATTCCAAGTCGATATTTTATATTAGAAATCGTGCGGTCTAGTGGTTTTGCAGGGACCATATTTCATTTGCATCTGTAAGGTAAAAAGATATTAAGATGAACTGATTTTTCTTTGTTTTACAGATAATGATTAGTGTAAAATATAAGAAAAGAATTGCACTGTCATGTTTCAATCTTAATTAGTATCGCATCGTATACCCTTACATGAGAGGAGGGGGGTCAAAAATTGCCAAAGTCATCCTTACGTAATTAATGAATGTCCCCTTAGCGCGTTAGAAACTGATGTCAGAGTGTTACCAAAAACATTAACTTGACATCTCTTTCGTTTTAAAGGTAGCCCGTGCAACGCCGGGCAACGCAGCTGGTAATGTAAAATTTTGCGTGAGACTAGATAAAGTTTATATTTATTGTTTCAAATACTGCTATAATTTATAATAGAATGAATATCTACAAAATGGAATGCGAATTATGTGCATTAAACATCATTAAAATTTGCATGCAAATATGCGCTACAAATATCAGAAATTTGTATTCAAAGTTTAAAAAGATCTATATAAATGCTTTTTTACAAGACATAACTTTTTATCAATTAATATCATTTTAAAAGAAAGCACACCTTTTCAACTTCTGAAGATGTTATCGGACAGTATTGGAACTAGTTAAAGTTGGTCTCTGGCTTGAAGTACCAGCCGGAAGGCTAATGATCTCTTGATTGTTGATCTCTTTCAATTCAGGATGTCCTTTGGTTTTCCCTAAAATATTATTGAGTATGTTTTGAAAATTTATTTTTATCTACAAATAAACCATATCTTCATCTACAACCAAATTTTTTCCATGAAACCTAAGTAGTAATGGGTATACTTTCATTGTTTTAGGCAAATTTATGACTGCATTACATTCTTGCAGCTCAAAAGCTTAGTCGCTGAAGCTGAGACCCCTCTATTCCTATTTTAGACAAAGTGTTCGCCACCCTCCATTATATGAGGCGCAAGGGGGAAGAAGCAAAGGGATGTAAGTGGACATTTTCAAGTTTTGAGTAAAACGAGTTTTAAGATAACGTCCTAGGTAGGCTTTCGTTGATTTTTTTTCTAAATCATGCTATACAGCAGCACGTACCAGGACTATTGGTACTATTTCTTGCCTCAAGACAGATGAGAGGTTCCTCTACTATGTTTACTGATTATCTCCAAATTTTTAATTTTGCCACTTACATCCCTTTGCTTCTCACTTCCTCAATATATCCTTTTTTTTCCCTTGCAGCCAATTTCAATTGTATTTCCTTTTGATATTGGCTATGTACGGTAGCTAATATGAAAAGAAAATTTGTGGTGTTAGTTTTCATTAAATATATTTCCATGGGTAGCTCAATTTTGCGTTATTTTTTGGCGAAAAAAGTATTCATTTTATTTTATTTTTTTAGTAAAACAAATGTGATCGCAGGTGAAAAGCAGTAATATGCATTTACTTTTAAACTTTGCATTTTTATTTGTTCACATACACGTACAAAGAAACAAAAAAGAAAAACGTGCAATTGCATTGGCATCCAATACGGGTTTTGATGGGAATAAATTACAAAGTTATGTGTGATCTCTTAAGCAAAAAAATTCGTCATTACCCTTTAAAATCATTCCTTTTTAATGAAATATATGAACCTTACGTGCGAGAAAAAGGGTTAAATTTTTCGTGGAATGGCCCTAATAATGAAGTGATTATTATGTTTAAATTCGTTAAATACAAACTTTGTTCATGGTAGTAATCAGTGATATTGCTAGAGATTTTTTCCAAAAGTCGTTCTTTTCCTAAATCAGTGATTCTATGGACAAAAACTCATCCAACAAACCCCTAAACAATTTTCAATCATTTTCTGAAAATTTGCTTATTTTAAAGTTATTCAGTTATCATTTTCTATAAGCACAAATGAGGCAATGGGAAGCAAAGCAATGTAAGTGGCAAAATTGAAAATTGGAGATAACCAGTGCAAATAGTATGGGAACCTCTCTTCCGTCTTGGGGCAAGATAGTACAAGTAACCCTGGTAGGTGCTGCTATACAGCATGATTTAGAAAAAAAAAATCAGTAAAAGCGTACCTAGGACCTTATCTTTAAACGCATTTTATTCAAAACTTGAAAATGTCCACTTACATCCCTTTGCTTCTCACTGCCTCAAATGCATTTACTTTTGCATTTCTTCAATGACATGTTTCTTTCCAAGTTCTCTACAACCTTCTTGCGGTGAATTCCCGAAGGGGAAAATTTTATTCTTCTGCCATTGAAGGTCATTCAATGGGAATCAATAATTCTGATTACATCGGAACCAATCACATTATATTAACTTTAGTATTTGCCTCGACGGTCATCTCAAGGAATATTTTGAATAGAAATGGGTTGACAAAAACGGCGTTGAAAAAATCATAAAAATTTTTTTTTTCAATATTTATTTTTGTCTTGACTCAATACACTGTAAAAAAAAATGTGTAAGGTTTTAATCTGTGCAGCGTTAAAATAATTCTGAAGTATGTAGTATCATTGTTTTAAAATCTCAAACTGTTGGAGGAACCTTGCACTATGGTTTCAGTAGAACTCAAAGCACATGCGCAAAGATCAGAATCGACACAGAGCAGGTAAACTCTTTTTAGCGAAATGAAAACCGGCCTTAGTCGCCGAGCGATAAAAGCTCTTGCTCTGTGACTTGTCTGTGAGATTCTCGTTGTGGGTTCGGACCACACTCAGGTTATTTCCTCTCTTAGTGCAATAAAAATTTCTTGTTTATGTATTAAAAAAAACTAAAAAAAATTGATGTATACTGATTGTGGAAAAGCATAACCTTGATAAATATTCAATAAATGAATAATTAAAAGTAAGAGAGCTGTAAAGCAGGGATTTTTAGGTTGTTTTTTTTATACCGCGCTAATTTGTAACCTTTGCAAGCATACAGAAAATTATTGTGCAACCTTATGCAGAAGTTAGTAAGACGTTACGCTATACCGTATTACCCCGCATTATCCGGCATGCCACAAAATTCGGGGGTCATCAGATTTTTAATAACACTTGCCTGGTCCTCTCCGGCATGCCGGAGAAATCGAGGTTAAGAAAAAAAAAATAATGCTATAAAAAATATATGTTCAGCTTAAAAATAAATATAAGTTTTATATATATCTTATTATTATTAATAAACAGTTTAATTTTGTAAAAAATATTTACTAACAATGTCATTTGTTATTTTAACAAGAAAAATATTGTTTAATAACGAATTATTTTATAAAAATTAAATTAAAACTAAGTAAGCAAACATTTAAACATTAAGTTTCCGCCCCTAAACCAGTGTTAAAAAAATTACCATAGCTATTTAATAATTAAAAATTAAATTTACCTCTCTAAAAGCAGCCTAAAATAATTTACTTTAAAAAAAATTGCAGTAACGATGATTGCTTCTGAATTGAGTACTTTATTGGCCTATAATTAAATCCATTAATTATGACCTACCTACCTATCATAAGTAACAAGCACATATCACAGACTTTTTTATTTTGAAAGAAGGTTACTTTCGGGATTTTTTATTTTTTTCCCCTTACATCGGTTTGCTTTCTGATTGGAACTGAATGGGGAAAGTGACTTTTGTTTTGTTACAAAATAAACCTCGAATAATCCGGCATGCCGGGAAATTCGAATTTCCCGTCATACTGGTCAACCTGGATTTTTTCCAACATGCCGGATAATGCGGGGTAATACGGTAGTCACATTACCATGGTGTAACCTTCCACAAACAATGTGTAACTTTTCACCAGTTATATCAGTTAAGTGACTCCAGAGTTGTGGAGGCATCTCAGCTGCCACCAATCTTGTGGAGTAAGGTTACACAAATTTTCTACAGCGTATGAATAGTATATAGTTACAAATTTTGTTTTGTTTTGTTTGATTTTTCATAATCAACACAAAATAGTTTCAAATGATTATTTTAATTTAAATACTGAGAAAGCACTTATTTTCGCTAGCAATAGCTTTCACAAAAATGAATTTAATGGTGATTTTGCGAACTGAAAATTTCGCGAATTTTATGTGAACAAAACTAAAAGTGTTATTATACAACAAAGCCGAAAGATTTCGCAGGGCTTTAACTTTCGTACTTGCAAAAATCACGAAAATTTGATCTTCGCGAAAATAAGTGCCTTAACAGAAAAACACATCCCTTTTTCGTACATGTAGTGGCAGTTGGATTACGAAATCCAGATGCTGCAGTTTCACATTTATTGGGGACTAGTGGTACCTGCACGGGTTTGTCCTAAGTAGAAAATTCAAAGGCCATTTGGTTCTCAGGTATATTTACAAAAAATAGATGATGAATTTTTCGCTCATTTGCTATGTTCATTTCCTTGCCCATGTTACGGTTCCACGTTATGATAATTTGGTAATTTACTTTTCCACGTTGTGATAATTTGCTCGGCTAAAATTTTCTTAAAATTGAAATGGAAAAAGAACAAAATCGAATTTTCGAAAAATCGCTTCGAGGTGCGCACCCCCATGCTACAAACAAACAAACTTTGTGCCGAATTTCATGAAAATCGGCTGAACGGTCTAGGCGCTATGCGCGTTACAGAGATCCCGATATCCAGACCCAGAGACTTTTAGCTTTATTATTAGTAAAGATAATCAGTCTGGAATAGTAGTAACTGTGGTTTTGCCATTGAAGTTTTAGCCCAAGCGATATGGCGGTTGATTGGTGCTGGCAACATTGGAAGGTGTAGACTTTATTGCCGAGAATTAAAAACCACTTGAACCAATATGAACCAACCCATTATTGTTTCATTTATTTACTAGTGGTACCCGTACGGTTTTGCCCGTAATAGAAAATTAAAAGGTCTTTTAATTCGCCTGTATATTTACAAATAATGTATGGTGAATTTTCTCTCCAATTGGCTTGTGCCCATGTTACGGTTCCACGATATGATAATTTCGTAATTTACTCGTCCATTTTATGATAATTTTGTTCTTAAAATTGCAATAGAAAGAGAACTACATCAAATTTTCGAAAAATCGCTTCGAGATGCACACCCCCATGCTGCAAACTAACTTTGTGCCAAATTTCAGGAAAATCGGGCGAACAGTCTAATCGCTATGCGAGTTACAGAGATCCGGGCAGAGATATTTTCAGCTTTATTATTAGTAAAGATTATTTTTATTTAGTTTTTGAAATTTGTTTAGTTATCTTTTTATATAGTTAGTTATTTGTTTATTAGTCTGTTTATTTGTTCATTTTTTTATTTTTTGGTTTGTTAGTTTGATTATTTATTCATTTATATACTCCTTTATTCGTTTTCTTTTTTATTTATTTACTTATTAATTTTGTTTATTAGTTTGCTTTTTTATTCATTTATTTGCATATTCCTTTATTTATTTTCTTTTTTATTTATTTACTTATTTATTTATTTGTTTGTTTGTTTGACTCGTTTTTTACATAGGTATCTGGCAACGCGCCGGAGCTCGTGCCTAATTTTTATTTCGATTTGTGCTCTTTCCGCTGTTTATAATGTTCAATTCTCTCATAATATTTTGACTAGCTATTTGCAGGAGAAAAAAAATATTTTCACTTTCTGCATTAGTTGACTTCCATACTATGATTCAAGTTTAAATGAGAATTTTTATCATGTCGTAAACTTTAGTATTGCGTATGTGAAGTAGATAATTTTGTTTACTTTTTATCGACAAAAAGTGAAGAGCAAAAAGTTTATGGATTGGCTTATCGTAAAATATAATTCCTGGTCATAAACCTTAATAGTTCAAGGTGGTGTGTTTATTATTTAATCAGAAAACATCTTAACTTAGCACGAAACAGGTTTGATTAATGACTGCTGCTTCTGGTTTAATTTCCTTTTTGGCAACAACGTTACGCCGCTGATAGTGATGAAAGTAACAAAGTGTACTGCAAAATAAAAATATTTTTCTGTTCCTTTATCGTAAAAAATTGATGAAACGTAACAATGCTGACATGCTAATCATTTATGTTTCATATAACATCAATGAATTTTTTTTGTGTCATTAATTATTTATATTTATTAAGTTAATTAATAAAGATTAATTAATTACACGTTTTATTATGGAGCATCCTAATCACTTATTGAAATAATTTATTTTCTCATTTATTATAATTTTTTAATCAATATTCATTAACTACAACTTTAATAAATAAGTATTATAATCATTTATTGTAATAATTTGTTTTCTCATTTAGTATAATTATTTAATCCAGGGGTTGCGCAATCGAATGCCATGGATCCCTGGTGTGCAGCAGGGAGAATCGTTGTACGTATAACGATGTACCTACGATGTGCACTGAAACCTGTGTAAGTTGACCACTTGCGGTACCTAATTTAATGGTCAACTTAAACAGATGGTCAACTTACAAAGGTTGAATAATATGATAAGTGCTAATTCCATGCCTGAAAAAAGCGGTCAACTTAGACACGTGGTCAACTTACAAGGGTGTTCAACTTCACAGGTTTTACTGTACGATGCACTATGAAATGTTCACGGTATTAATATTTCAATGTAACAGAGATACCATAGGGTGCCGCCAAAAATTCTAATTATTCAAAAGGGATCCCCCAAACCAAAACAATTGAGGACCCTTGATTTATTCGGTAGATCAATGCTGTATTTTTTTAAATTTGAATTTGATAATTATAATAGATAAAAAAAAATCAACATGCTAAATAAATAATACGATCTACAAGAAGTCTGATTAAATTTATTGTTACAAAGTAAATTTATAATTCATCTTGATATATTTATTATTATTACTATATTTTAGAATAAATAATGTATGTCAAAAATGATCTTGGAGTGAAATATTCATAATAGATAACTTCAATCAGAAGGAAGAAATTACGTTTAAACTAAATGTATCGTTGACATAGTATCAGCATTACAAAAAAGGACGAAAATTATCTTCTAATGCATGAATATTTATGTACATAAAACAATTTTCACATCCTTTTTTGCATCAAAATGTTACCGATGATCGAATGAGAGCCAAGCCAAATTTAAAAAGTGAATGAATCAAAATATAATATGATTTCTTGTTGGAATCTGGATAATTTAAATGCAATTGATGTTACCGTCTTTTTGCTTTACAAAGTATTCATGTCCTTAAATAGTGTTTTCACCCTACCTTAGGTATTTTAGCATCATTTTGCAAACAATTAAGGTAATGGTAAGAAATATGTCAGATGTTTTGAACACTATTCCTGATTCTATTTTGGATAATCATTTTCCTTGAATAATCATTGCCTTTGAAAATGAAACAATGCTGAGTGATCCTTTTCCACCATTGCTTCTTAGAAAGAAAATAATAACGTAAATGTTCAAACGAAAAAAAAAGTCACATCGCTGAAAACATCGAATCATTTAACCCGTTAATCATCCTTAACCTACCATACGAGTGTTTCAGATCAGAAGGGTATTGAGGCAGAAATAGAAGAGTGCCACTGTACAAAGAACGCTTTGTTATTGTAGAATAATTCTTTTGAGAAGTGTCATAAATTAAAAACTAATTCTCAAACTCAATACAAAGAACTCATTGTAAAGCATAAGGTCGGATTGGAAATATCCAGTCATTAATAAAATCTTTTGTGTGAAAGCGTTTCTCTCTCTCCCTGTGAAATTGTTCAGGCGTTTTTGAAAAAGTTTGCGTAGTTTTAATATGAAATAAATATAAGTTCCTTTTAAGGTATGAAAAATGTGCTAATAAGTGAAAATTCTTTAGAAAGGTATTAGTTGCATGAAATACACCGCCAGCTCATTCAGGACTGCAGTTTCGTCCTTATTAGCTCTCATCAGCCCGGCATAAGAGTAACTGAGCTGGAGGTGGAAAACCTCTTAAGGAAGCCAAGAGTGCCAGAACTGACTGTCTAGACTGTCTGGTCAGTCCTAATTCTGTATTAGCTACCAGTTTGTTTGGCACTCTTGGCTTCCTTAAAAGGTTTTCCACCTGCAGCTCAGTTACTCCTATGCCGGGCTGATGAGTGCTAATAAGCACGAAACTGCAATCCTCGGCTGGAATTGACTGAGCTGGCGGTGTATTTCATGTATTTCTGCCTTAGCCCTGGCTACAGGGTGGTAACTTACTGAATAAGGTATTAGTTGTTCAGTTTTTAAAACATGCCAAATAAATTAAAAACACAAATTTCAAGTGTTCTTTTGTAAAATGAGAGCTACAAAATTTGTTTGAAATATTTTTTTAATATTTTTTTAAAATAATCTTGATTTGAACTTTATGTTTAAAGGTTAACACGACACACATGTAAAAGAAAATGTTTAAAATGCTTTGGAGTTAATTGTATGTAGAGTTGGCACTTATCGTTTACACATACTGATACCTACGTTTTACTAAGTACCTACCTTCTACAGATGATTTGTTAACCGAAGACAAAAATATTGCGATGTATATTTCTAGTTTTATAACGTGAATAGTTTTAGCCTTTATTCAGAAACAGGACCATTGAATGTGACGGGACGGGACATTTTGCGTAGTTTTGTCACAAGATTTTGTTTCATAAACACAAATAATAGAAGCTAGAAATTTTATTTTTGATAGCAACAGTAAAGCTTTGTCATAAGAACTGCCTAGAACATCAAAAGTTAGTCAGTTTGAAGAAAATAATTGAACGGCGTGCAATAAAATGTCCGTGACGGAACGGGAACCATACGAGTTCCGTTCCGTCACGGGAATTTTATTGCGTATTGACTAATTATTTTTTTTTTATCGAGCTGATGTGTGCATCAAATGACTTTCTTTTATTCCAATTTTACAATTTAATGTCATTTTCTCATTATTGGAAGTTTTAATACGATTCGATAGTTTACTGTCTAAATATCACCAACAGTAACAAAATTGAAACAAAAATTTGAAAAAATAAAAAAAAAATCGTCAAATTTGTCGCGAAGTTGGCGACAATCTCAAAAAACTCAACATCCATTTGGGGGTAAGCAAAATGGAAATTAAGGCCGATTTTTAGGTTAAATTTTTTCCACGAATACAATACTTCTTTTTTTGTAAAGGGAAGTAAAAACGATAAGTTTAATGTTCCACGGAATTCTTATGACAAATCTTTACTGTTGCTATCAAAAATAAATTTTCTAGCATGTTTTATTTGTATTCATAAACCAAAATATACTGAAAAATATACCGTTTCACTTCATGGAATGGCCCCGCAGGGTTTAGCAATGGCCCAGCCATGGTAATTGCGTGTTTTAACGCTACAACAATGGAGTTAATTGCGTTAACTGCAGAAAATATAAACTCTCGTTCCCAAAAGAGAAAATAATCTGGATTCTAGATATACAGCCTACCACTTTTGAGTTAAGAGAAATACATACACATATATACTCGTGTACGCACATAAACACATACGTACATTAGGGTGGGACGATGGATCGGAAGATGTCAATCGATTTCCATTATTCTTTTTTTCCCTTTGTTTGTCTTTGTAATTTGCTACTTTTGCGCGGTATTACAACTTTGAAGTAAAGAAAAATGAGTTTTTTCGACCCACCCTAACGTACATACAGCTCACGCCATGAGAAAGTTTGCGATAACTTCCTCAGGAATCATCAAAATAGATATTAGATATTTCGGTTATCCATACGTTCGTGGGCACATGCAAAAAAAAAAAAAAAAAAAAATAAAAATAAAAAATCCTCAACAGGAAAAAAGGGGTGATTGAAATTAGTTTTGGCCAAAATTTGTGTGAGATTTTTTTCTTTTTTTTTTTTTTTTTTTGCAAATAAAATACTTGTATTTCGTAGAAAAAAGTAAAAAGTGCAAGCTAAGCGTGATAAAGGGAGAATGCTTCCAGATAGCTAGCATAAAGATGAAGCGTCGATCTGTATTCATTTAAACTTGTGTCGCTTCATCTTAGATAGATCTCCTGAAGCTTTTAGATAGGTTTTTTAGTTTTGCTTTTGCAACTTGCCAACGACTCAAATGTAAAGAAATGGCTATTGTCTCAGATAGAGTTTTTAGATTTTGAACAATTTATTCTTCACTGTAGATTTTTTTTTTCAAAACGTTTAAATCATTCTCCTTATAGAGTGTTAGATTTTTTCTTAAGCAAAGAGGCAGTATTTTTTTAAAATGTTTTATTTATTTAGTTATTTTCGGCCAGAATTCTACATGAAGTTCAAAATGCTAGGCGTTTAGTTTTCATTGTTGTAAAAATTAAACACTAAAACCCCACTTTGTGCGATATAATCGAGTTACAGTTGGCTTTGTAACTAAAATATTGAATCACACGCTTCCTAATTATTTCAGAAGCGTTATATAAACCATTAATTTGTCCACATTTTAAGAATCAAACCTTTTGCTTGTATGATTGTAAATTTTGCAACATCAGTTACAGTAAGCATCCGTTACAATATTGTTTTAATATAATTTTAATCGATTGAAATATTATTTAATAAAGTACGTGTCGCTGTCGTATAGAAGGAATATGATTACCTAATTTTCAATCGATGTCAAACTCACTCTCTCAAATCGGAATTTATATGTGCCTTCGTTCAAGTTTTCACACTTTCTGGACAATGAAACATTTATGCGCCCTAACGTCAAAACGTAATTTATAAATAACTGAATACAAAGCAATTATACAATATATTTTGCCATGGTTTGTTTTAATTGAAATTTAGGTATTAACGCAGAAAAAAATAATCTGTTGCTCTTGCCAAAATAAAACTTTCCATTTCATTCATGGGTCTTTCTCAAAAACTCATTTTAAGCTTAAGTCCAGAAACATTAAAGTTAATTTAATAAGAAGAAACCTTTAATAGGGATAGATATATGTATGGACTTCAATGAAAAAATACTGGTCCTGTCAAACGAAAATATTTTTTGAGCATTATGCCTTCAGAATTACACCTTTACTTAAGCGTCATTCCCCCTCTTAAAATTAGAATCTAGTAGTTATGCCTAGCTAATATTTGAGTTTATTTGCGTACAAATATTCTCAAACCAAGAAGTAAATTATGATCAAGCAGTTTTTTGTATTATTTTATTTTACTTTGCTGTACAACAGATATGAGGGAATGACGGATGCAAAAACTCTTCTCAAGTTTTATGCTTTAATATACATTCCAAGTAATAAGTTCCGACACATTCAAGAAGAAAATATGCTGCAATATTTTTCTGGGTGTCCAGCTGTAAATTTCGACACTTTTTGCTGAAAATAATTTATTACGTTGCGATTCTGGGAAGGAAATTGATTGTTGTGAGGGAATGACACCAACCTCTGGTAACCTCCGTAAAAACAATTACGTGAAGTAATTGATAATGAAAAGAAAATTTTAAAGTTTTTTTTTCATCTTAAATTATTTAATATTTTGAAACAAAAACCACAAAAATGTGAACTCATTGTTAGTTCACTTAAAAATAATTGATGCTTACTTTTTAATAACACTGGGGACAAGTAAGATAATGACATTTGGGTACTTGAAACATTAAAGACATTTGAAATAACATACAGAAATTTTACTTCTAATGATCTTGTTAAACTTTTAAGTATTTAATTCCCCTTAAAATATGCATGAGTCATAAACCATTCGCAAATTTTTACAGGGACACAAAAACGACCGTTTCTATTGGAATGAACCTCATCTAAAACTTGTAGGAGTTCAACTTTGTTGTTACTGGGAACTTTTATGTTATAATGGTATGAGTTAGGTAAACACACCAGTAGTGGCCTTGATACTGCTTCAGCAGTTGCTACTTCAAGGTTTATATTTTACAAAATAGGATTCTAGGTTTCTCAATGGATTCAAATGTGCAGGAAGTAATACCTCCGGCACGCTTGATGCTCTTTTAAATTCATTGGAAGACCTGGAATCTCATTTTTTCAAGTATAAACGTCGAAGCAGTCACTACTGAAGCAATGACTACTACTGGTGTGTTTACCATAGTGTTAAATTCATCAGTAATTCAGTTTGTCCAATCCAGCAACAATAAGTTACGTATTTTTCAACTTTTTATATCTTTTTCTCTTTACAGTAAATAAGAATAAGGTTTTAAAGAAACTCTAGAAGAAAATCTGTGGCGGCCCTGCGTCCAGGAGACCCCATAGCACCTACAGCCTTGAAATTTTGCACAATATTACTTTGAGCCCCGAGGGTGTGCACCTGAGGTTTTATTTTTTAAAATTCGAATTAGTTTTTTTGTAATTAATTTTTTTAAGCTCAAATTTCGCGTAAGTTGCCTATTATTGCCTATTAAAGGGGTGAAAAATTACTTGCACATATTAATATTATATGTCGTTGGAAATGGTAGAATTTTCCGCGTTCTACGCAATTTGTTTCAATGCTCTAACTTAAATACTGCGGGAGTTATTTTCATTTTTAGCTCGAACTTTTTTACGCTTAGCTAAAATTTAGGTATTATTTTCTTCATTAAGTCTATCAGTAAAAAGTGAAGGAAATGTCCCACAGTTTTCTTTTTGACACCACTGGAAAGAGCTGCTTTTTTTACAGCAGATTTAACTCGATCTATGGTCAAAAAACTAACCATCTATCTCCAAAGGAAAAAAAAGTTACCAGTCATTAAAATTCCAATTCGAATAATCTCCATCTCCATTAAAATTATTGATGTTTTATTTGGCGCTGCCATAGTTACGTCTTTTCGATTTGCATTTTTCTTCTTTCTTATTCACAAATTTTAAGGGTTTCGATTTTAACGAAAAATATTAGGCTTAACTCAATTCAAGCCCCGAGCTAAAGAGCAAAATATATTACTAGAGACCACGAATATGAAAGCGACATTTCAAACGTGCAAAAATGCAGTTTTGCAATGCTCAGAAGCCCCTTAGCCCTTACGGCTCTGCAAGTTGGTACAAGTTATTTTGAAACCCGGGGAAGGGGGGCTTTTTGATCCAAAGGGAGTTAGCTCATAATGCGTTTTTAATCTGTTTATTTTTGATTGACGATTTAAATCTTTGCGAATCAAATAAGATTGCGAAGCAATCTTCGGGGGTTGGTGAGCGTTAGGGAGCAGGGGGCAGAGCCCCTTAATGTTTTATAAAAAAGTAATTTTCCTTTCAACTAAAGGAAAAAACAGTCATTATTTTGGAACATGTGTGCAATAATTTTTTTCTTTTCCATACAGATTTGAAGCATACAAAGCCGGAAAAAAATACAAAATTAATGTAATAAAGCACAAATATTGCAAGAATCCTTATAAAATTAAAAATACTCATACTCTCATATTTAGATACTTATGTGCATTAAAATTTATTAAAACATATTTTCATTTTATCAAACAGTTACATTTTTATAAATGTCTACCAAAGTGCAAAATGCAAATAGTAGTAATATATTTAAAAAAAAATAGAAAAATGTCTTGAAATATTTATGAGAAAAGATTTAGATTCAAAACAAAGAGAGTCTGATCCTTTGCCATTTTCATTTCTAAATCCTTCTGAACATTCTTTCCGTTTTAGTGTTCCATGTAGAGACATTTCCCATTGAGACCTACGAAAACTTATATGTATTTTGCAAATTGAAGTAGCCTTCTTACCCACATTTTTTGAACTGAATTTTTTTTATCGCACTTTCTTCTTACTTTATTCTGATAGTTATTTACGCTGTGAAATGTTTCTTTTTTGCCAATTTGTCTACAAGCTGTTCAATTAAAATATGCTTTCCAAATTGACCTGAGAGTTTTAAAAATTTGTATTTTAAAATTGATGATTGAAATTCTTAAACTAAATTTCGTGAGTAAAAATATAACAACCTAAAATGTACAAATAAAACAAATTAAAAAGAGTTAAAAAATGCAGAGTTTTTTAAAAACTTCTTTTAGTTTTTTTTATTTGTATATGTGTGCACAGGTCATTATAGTGGTTCAAAAATACATGTAAAAAAAAGTTTCTCCCAGATACCGAGACACACCTAAATATTTTTATACTTGTGGATAACAATGTACTGGAAGAATTTTAGTTTCCTACTTCAACTGAAAGAGGGTGATCAATCCCCTCTCCTAAACTTCAATAGTATGGGGAGGGGGGTTAAAAATACTTCAAACTGAAAAAACAATGCTACATATTATAATATTCATAGAAATATGCATATACATTGCAATAAAACAATTATTTACAAAAAAAAAATAGCTGGGGAAATTAAATATTTGTCAATTTGTGGCATTTTCTGTGATACGGCAAATGTTAAATTAAAGAGTAATTGAGCATCGTCTTAAAATTTGAGTAAGAAGCTAAAACTTTTACAGCATAATACTATTAATAAGTGTGAAAAAATAGGGAGTGTCCTGGAATCTGGCTGAAAAAAATAATTTTTTAAACCACCCTAGAGGTCATATTTTTACTCATTTCATGGTACAAAGTTTTCGACTGCTTCTTTTACTAAACTTCGATGATATTTGTGGACTAGATTTAAAAAATAATCATGTAAATGAAGGTCCTGATTTTTAAGGGCATGTGGGGCTCCTGCAGTGGGTCACCCTCAATGTTTGAGAGCCCCAATTTAACTATGAAAAAAAAAAGGTTTTTGTGCTATTCGTTTACTACTCTACAATTTGGTGTGATTTTTTTTCCAAATATGGACACGTCTATCACCATGTCGTCACCAGACGTAGAACCGCACTATTGCTGCGGTCACTCGTCCGGTGTGATAATTGTACATTAGCTACCAGCTTGCTCTCTTGAATCCTTTAAGAGGTTTTCCACCTGCAACTCAGTTACTTCCTATTCCGGACTGATGAGTGCTAAAAAGCACGAAACTGCAGTCCTCGGCTAGAATAACTGAGCTGGCGGTGTATTTCATGTATTTCTGCTTTGACCTTGACTTAGGGTGGTAACTTACAGCAAAACATAAAGACTTAATAATACGCTGGATTTCTCAAAGAAAAAAAGTATGCATAAAAATCACATAGTAATGCTTAAATAAGTCTTAAAAGAACGTAATCCAGAGAAATGTTAATGGTGAACGGGACACTCGGTTTGAGTACTACGAAACTAATTTCTATACATAACATATGAAGCATCATATTATCCGTTCTGCAGTAGGCGAATGTGGTGCATAATGAAACAAAAAAATATATTTTTAGTTTGAAGAGTTAACTATCTAACAATACGTTACATGATTTCCGAAGCGAATAAAAATTATAATGTAAGTAACTTTCAAAATTTGATAGAGATTTCGTAATATTTTGTAGTTTGTCAAAAAAATATTTTTTTTTTCATTATACAACGATGAAGATTTTGTGAATAACATTTCAGGTATTAATTGAAACTAGTGTTCGCCCAGTGGTCGAAATTCGACCATATTCATAAATGAATAGTTGAGAAAACTATGAATTTAACTATTTCCAACATTTTTATTTTTGCCCTTACTCATGTTTACTGTATGTCTGGAAACATACAACTTTTATACGTACACGCAATAAAAAACAGTAATAATTTATTCCAATTTTGCCTTTTGTCTGTTAATCTCAAAATAAATGGATGAAAGGGGATATTTCGGTAATGGGGTCTTTTCCGAAATTTTCATAGAATTTTTGATGTGTGAAAAAGATGTTTAAAAACAAAGGTTTTAACCATTTTTAAATAATTTGAAAAAATTTAACATTTTTAAACTATTTTAATCGATGCACAGATTGAAATTAATTTTTTGGCATCAAAAGTGATAAAATGCCACTCATTGATGCCATTAGAAAACAACGTAAATTATCATAACCTGAAAACAAGGTTGAGAGCAAACCGTAAATATTTAGCGTGGCAATGGAATCCCGTGCCAAAGTACATCACTTATAACGTCATAAAGATAACGCCTTATTTCCAAAATCAGAGATTTACAACAGTTTTAAAAAATCAACTGTTGAGAAAATAAAAGTTTTTTCTGGATCAACATTTTTTTTTCTTATTCTATCTATTTCAGTGACTAAAAGTAGTACTTTTGATTGAAGTAAATAACCCCATTGGGAAATTGGTGTGGTCGACAAATTGCTGGCTTGAATAATTTTATTTTGGATATCACGTTGCTTTGTGTTAACCCTACGCAAATAAATATTTCCCTACTCTTTGTTTACGTATGCAAAGGAAAAACATTTTTCGCGCTGGCATTGGTGGAAACAAAAAAATTGATGCCAATGGATAACAATCACCAATTATCCAGTTTTCGAAATCTTCCCGTATGAAATGAAGTATCAAAACTCAATTTATATGTAAAACTTCTGTGTGAACAATGTTACTTATAAAACGTCTACTATTATTGAGTAAGTTGCTTCTTCGTCATTAGAAATATAAATTTCCAACTATCAAATGAACGAACTTTACTCGTGTCAACATATAACTGTCCATTTAAAAACACTGGGCATCGTAATAATTGTACATTTTTTTAAAAAGGTCGACATTGTGATATGTTTATGGTTAAGGACGGTGCATAACTGATGTCACACTTTTCAACATTTTCGACCCTCTCCCCCCCTCTTTGTCACAATGTTTTGCACTTCACTATACCCCCTCTTCCCTTTGTCACATGTCACTATGTTTTTCATAAATGTTCCTATTAAAGAAAGGCTTGTTGTCACGTTCTACCCATTGAATGCTCCTTTTGTCATGTTTTTCCTCTTCCTTGTCACAAACCGTTACTATTGCGTGAACCCCATCTTAAAGCGGGACTTCGTTCGTGGACAGCCCTAATTTTGTGACAACCGTATGCAAATATACATTTCCCTACTATTTGTTTTCGTATGCAAATTAAAAACATTTCTCGAGCTGCAATGGGGTCGTTTCCAAAATTTTAAAAGCATTTTTTTCGGAAACATAGAATCTGACCACTTTTTTAAATAATTTCTTTAGATTTAATGTTTTTAAAAAATTACTTACATCGGTGCTCTTTCATCGTTTAACGCTTCTGCCGATGACATCACAAATGATGAAATGCCATTCAGTGTTGCGATTCAAGGTCTGAAATATTTAATTCGCATCTTTACTCACGTGTATTGGCAACGATATGGTTGGTAGCAAGCGTAGAGCGCAATTTTAATTTGCTGCTTGATTATCATAACGTGGAAACGTAGTAGAAAGATGCGGCAAAGTGCATCATTTGTGGCGTCATAAAGATCACTCCTTGTTTGAAAAATTGGACATTAAAAAAAAATAATTAAAAAAAAAACTGTTTGGAAAATTAACGTATTTTCTGGGTCCATGTTATGTCTTTTGCTCATTCTATCCATTTCAGTGACTAAACGTAGTACTTTTGACTAAAGGAAGCCACCCATTGGTACCAAAAAATTGACGCCAATAGATGAAGAGCGCCTGCCAATTTAACAATCATCGAAATCTTCCCGAATGAAATGATCCTGCAAAACTCAGATTATACGTAAAACTTCTGCATGAACAATGCTTCTTTTAATAAGTTTAATATTATTGAGTAAGTTGCCTTGACCTCTGCCGTTAGAATTATTAAACTCCAAACAGTCAAATGAACGAATCCTACTTGCTACAGTAAAAATTGTCCATTCAAAAACACTGGACGTCGCAATAATAGTATATTTTTTTAAAAATCGTGTTTGTGATTTGTTTGCGGTTTAGGGGAAAACTGACAAATGCGCTTCAAAATTTTTGATCTCTGTCTCCTTTGTCGCAAAGTTTCACACTTCACCATAACCCCTCTTCCCTTTGCCACATATCACACTGTTTTTCATAAACGTTCTTATCCAAAAAAAAAAAAAGCTTGATATCCCATTCTCCCCATTGTATGTTCCTCTTGTCATTTATTTCCTCCGCCTTGTCACGAACGGTTACATTTTAATGAACCACTCCTTAAAGAAGGACTTCATTCGTAGTCAGGTCCTTGCAAATAGACATTTCTGTACTCTTTTTTTACGAATGCAAAAGAAAAATAATTCTCGTTTTGGTATTGGTGCCAAAATGGATAAAGTTCGCCAATTTCAGAATTATGGAAGTCGTTATGAATGAAATAATGCCGCAAAACTCCCTTAATACGTAAAACTTCTGTACAAACAATATTTTTTGTAAAAGTAGGTATGATCTTGCCGTTAAATATAAAATTTCCAACAGTCAAATGAACGAACTCGACTCACGGCAACATGTAATTGTCCATGCAAAAGCACTGGATGTCGTAATAATGCGCCAATTTTATCAAAAGTTTCACCTTGAGATATGTTGGTGGCAGTGTTGGGCATCAACTAAAAAAATCAACTAAATTTGTAATTGATTGATTAGTTGACTAAAGTAATCTGACTCCCATTTAGTTCAGACTAATATTTTAAAAATTTAATTCAATTGCAGACGAAGATTAACGTTAGTTTAAACTAACTCGTTAGTTGCTCAAAAAAACTAATTTAGTTCAGATTGATTTAGTTCAGATTAAATCAATCAGATTGAATTTAGTCAGACTAAAAGTAATCAGATTAAAAGTAATCAAATTGATTTGATTACTTTTTTAATTCAGATTAAATTCGTAAAATATAAATTTGTAATTGTACATATCACATGAACAGAGGCACATTTGTATTTCTACGTGTATATATATATTTATGCAAGCATACACGAGTTAATGCGTGTACATACGACTACGTGCGGGTATATACGTATATAAACGTGTTATCCCGCGTATGTTCGTGTACGGAGGTATATTTGAAATTTTAAGTAAATATACATATTTATGTGTGCATACACCAGTAAATACGTGTATATACGAGTATGTACGTGTATATAAGAGTATGTACGTGTACACATGAGAATATGCGTCTAGATACGTGTCACCCCGAGTATACTCGTGTAAAAAGGTACATTTGTATTTCTACGTCACATTCCAGCGTGCGTATACAAGAAAGTACGTGTATATACAAGTATGTTCGTGCACACACGAGAATATGCTTATAGATATGTGTTACCCCGAATATACTCGTGTAAAGAGGTACATTTCTATTTAAGCGTGTATATACATATATATGCAGGTATATACGAGAAAATACGTGTATATACGAGTAAGTACGTGCACACACGACAATAGGCTTATAGATACGTGTTACTCCGAGTATACTCGTGTAAAGAGGTACATTTGTATTTCTACGTTTATATATATATTTAAGCGTGCATATACGAGAAGGTACGTGTATATACAAGTATGTTCATGTACACACGAGAATATACTTATACATACGTGTTACCCCGAGTATACTCGTGTACAGAGGTAAATTTCTATTTAAACGTGTATTTACATATCGATGCATGCATATACGAGAAAATACGTGCATATACGAGTATGTACGTGCACACATGATAATAGTCTTATAGATACGTGTTTAACCCGAGTATACTCGTGTAACATGGCACATTTGTATTTCTACGTGTATGTGCATATTTATGCGTTTATAAACGAGTAAATACGTGTATATACGAGTATGTACGTGTACACACGATTATGCGTATAGATACGTGTTACCCCGAGTATACTCGTGTACAGAGGTAAATTTGCTTTTAATTGTGTATATACATATTTATGCGTGCACACAAGCGAAGATACGTGTATATACGTGTACACATGAGAATATGCGTATAGATATGTGGTACCCCGAGTATACTCGTGTAAAGAGGTACATTTGTATTTCTACGTTTATATACATATTTAAGCGTGCATATACGAGAAAGTACGTGTATATACAAGTATGTTCGAGTACACACGAGAATATGCATATAGATACGTGTTAACCCGAGTATACTCGTGCACAGAGGTGAATTCGTATTTAATCTAGTACATGCACTTTTATGCGTGCATATACGAGAAAAGACAAGTATATACGAGTATGTTCATGTACGCAAGAGAATATGCGTATAGATACGTGTTTAACCCGAGTATACTCGTGTACACAGGTACATTTGTACTTGTACGTTAAAATACATATTTATGTGTGCATACACGAGTTATACGTGTATATACGAGTAAGTACGTGTATATATGTGTTGACTCGACGATATTTGTGTATACAGGAATTTTGTATTTCTACGTGTATATACCTACAAGTACTTGTGAACACAAGTAAATATGTGTATATACGATACATATTTGTAAACACGAGTTTATACGTATAAATACGTGTTATCCCGAGTATATTCGTGCACGGAGATATGTTTAATTTCTAAGTGTATGTACAAATTTATTTGTGCATACACGAGTAAATACATGTATACACGAGTATATACGTGTACACAAAGGAATATACGTATGGATACGTGTTAATCCGAGTATACTCGTGAACAGAGGTAAATTTGTATTTAAACGTATATATACATATTTATGCATGCATATACGAGAAAATACGTGTCTATTCGAGTAAGTTCGTGTACGAGCGAGAACAGATTTCTAGGTTCTTTTTTTAGCCCGAGTATACTCGTGTACAATGGTACATTTGTATTTCTATGTGTATATGCATATTTGTTCGTTTATACATAAATAAATGCGTGTATAAACGAGTATGTACGTGAACACACGAGAGAATGTGTATAGATACTTGTTACCCCCGAATATACTCGTGTACAGAGAAATTTGCTTTGTATATACATATTTATGCGTGCATATAAGAGAATACGAGTATGTACGTATTCACACGAGTATATGCGTATAGATAAATGTTACACCGAGTATACTCGTGTGTAGAGGTACACTTGTATTTAAGATTGCATATACATTTTTATGCGTGCATACATGAGAAAATACAAGTATATACGAGTATGTACGTGCACACACAAGAATATGCGTATAGATACGTGTTTAACCCGAGTATACTCGAGTAGAGAGGTACATTTGTATTTTTGGTTAAAATACATATTTATGCGTGCATACAAGAGTTAGTACGTGTATATACGAGTAAGTACGTGTATATACGAGTGTGTACGTGTATATACGGAGCTGTACGTATTAACCTGAGTATGTTCGTGTCTACAGGAATTTTGTATCTCTACGTGTAAACAGAAGTAAATACGTCTATATACGAGTTCGTAAGTGTAAACACGAAATTTTACGTATGAATACGTATTTCCCGAGTCTATTAGTGCACGGATTTATATTCAAACTTCTAAGTGTACACAATGTTTATCAGTACAGCGTTTACAGACTTTCAGGGCAGATAGTGTACACCTAGACGGGGGGAAACACATAGCAATGCATGGTCGGAAGCACTTTCCTGGCGCGGTAGTGACAACACCAATCACCAAAAAGACAAAACACGAATAAGAAAAGAGAACATGTTCAGAATCTTTAGTACAGCAAAAAACTAAGGAAAAAGAAAATTAAGGGGCCAACGATCATCATCAAAGAAGGTGTTCGAAATTACGACCCCGCCCGTAATATCGAAATTTAGCAAAAATACCGGGCGGGTCCCGGACTTCCTGGTGGAACAAAAACCACGTGTGCGCATACACCGTCATCTGATGCTTCGGTTTACGTAGCAACATCTGTTGTATGCACCAGACAAATCTTACCAGTATTTTTGCTGTATTAAAAATAATAAACATGTTTTCTCCTCTTAATCGTGCCCTGTCTTACGCTTTGTGTCGTCACTATCGCGTCTAGGTGCACTGTATCTGCCCTGAAAGTATGTAAACGCTGTACTGATACATCCTGTATACTTATTTATGTGTGCAAACACGAGTAAATACTTGTATATACGAGTATGTTCGTGTACATACTAGAATTTGTGTATGGATACGTGTTAACCCGACTAAACTCGCGTACAAAGGTAAATTTGTATTTAAACGTTTATATACATATTTATGCATGCATATACGAGAAAATACGTGTACAAACGAGTAAGTGCGATTCCACACGAGAAAAGACGTAAAGATACGTGTTTAATCTGAGTATACTCGTGTACAATGGTACATTTGTATTTCTACGCGTATATGATGCATATTTATGCATTTTGACACGAGTAAATACGTGTATATACGAGTGTGTACTTGTACAAACGAGAATATGCGTATAGATACGTGTTACCCCAAGTGTACTCGTGTACAGAGGTAAATTAGCTTTTAAACGTGCATATATATATTCATGCGTGCATATAAGAAAAAATGCTTGTATTTTCGAGTATGTACGTGTACAGACGAGAATATGCGTGTAGATACTTGTTTAACCCGAGTATACTCGTGTACAGACGTAAATTTGTATTTGTAAGTTAAAATACATATTTATGATGCATACACGAGTTATGCGTGTATATACGAGTAAGTACGTGTATATACGAGTATGTGCGTGTATACACGTATGTAAATGTGTTAATCCGAGTATATACGTTTACACACTAATTTTGTATTTGCCACGTGTATGTACATCAAAGTACGTGCAAACACAACTAAATACGTGTATATACTAGTGTATAAGTGTAACTTGTTATCCCGAGTATATTGGTGTACAGATGTATATTTTTATGTCCAAGTGTATGTCAATTGCAGATACAAAGAGGGGTCATGAAGGTCAGGACCCGCTCCTCCCCCCCCCACACCGCGGGGAAAATTTTGAACGTTTGCTTGAAAAATACAAAAAAAATATCGAAACCATGAGAAAATGTAATAATTTTTTTAATATTTTTTTTTTGGGGGGGGGGGGCATTACTGTAGAACCTCGATAATTTAAATTAGTTGGAATCCGACCCAATCTGGAATATCGAAAATCCGGAGAATGAAAAAAAAAAACAAAATAAAACATACTCACTGAAAATCACCTTAAAAGGAAACACATAGAATTACAAATAAACAGTAAACATGTCTACTTTGTTACTACAAAGTCTGTAATCTTCTCCTGTGACAGTTAAATTTTTTCCCTATCGAGTAAAACAAATTGATTCAAAAGTTGCATTGCGAAGAAAAGGGAACTCAATCAACGACATAACACGGTCTTGCCCGTGAGAGGGTTAAATAAATAATTATTATGGAATTTTGACGATCGCTCTTTAAATGTAAAGGGAAATCGGTCAAATCGATCGAGCCGGATTATCCGGTGATCCAGACTAACGGGGTCCGTGGCGCCGACTTCAAATTTGTAAGGTTTGTTTTTGAAAAATTTTCGTGTTTTAATAGGTTTTTTGAAGGTGGGGGAGCCCCCCAGAATATGAGGAACCCTCTTCCCCCGTAATTTGAGGGGGGTTCAATATAAGGGGGGGGTATCCCCTTAAGTAAGTTACTTTGAAACAGAACAAGCATCGGCCATCTGGATAAAAAAATTCAAGCATTTTATTCGAATAAGATCAGAAGTGGTGTGGCCTATAGGGGGGGGGGGGTATTAGTGGGGCGGGTGGCGCAGACTTCAAAATTTTAAGGTCTGTTTTTGGAAAATTTTCGCGTTTTTAACCAACCCCCATAATTTGAGTGGAGTGAATTTCTTTTTGAGAGGGGGGCATCCCCTCATATAAGTAACTGCAATAGGGAATAGGCATCGGCTGTCTGGATATGAAAAAAATCAAGCCTTTATTCCAGTACTAGTGGTACCCGCACGGCTTTGCCCGTAATAGAAAGTTAAAAGGTCTTTTGGTCCGCCTGTATATTTACAAATAATGTATGGTGAATTTTATCGCCAATTGGCTTATGCCCATGTTATGGTTCCACGTTATTGTAATCTCGTCCATCTTATGATAATTTTATTCCTAAAATCGGAATAGAAAAATAACCACATCGAATTTTCGAAAAATCGCTTCGAGGTGCACACCCCCATGATAAACTAACTTTGCCAAATTTCATGAAAATCGGCCGAACGGTCTAGGCGCTATGCGCGTCACAAAGCTCCAGACATCAAGACATCCTCCGGACAAAGAGAATTTCAGCTTTATTATTATTAAAGATTGTGAAAAAGGGCTTAAAATTTTAATAGAAAATTAATAAAATGGAATTTTCGAAAAATCGCTTCGAGGTGCACACCCCCATGCTTCAAACTAATTGTGTGTCAAATTTCATGAAAATCGACCGAACGGCCTAGGCGCTATGCGCGTCACAGAGATCCAAACAGCCATACAGAGAGACTTTCAGGTTTGTTATTTAAAAAGAAAAGAAAAGGAGAAAGATAAAGAAGTAAAGAAAAGAAAGATAAAGAAAGATAATTTTCAGAACAAATTCTTTCCCATTTTATTAAATTTCTGTGAAAAATGGGTTTAAAATTGGAATAGAAAAAGAACAAAATCGAATTTTCGAAAAATCGCTTCGAGGTGCACACCACTATGCAACAAACTAACTTTGTGCCAAATTTCATGAAAATCGGCCGAACGGTCTAGGCGCTATGCGCGTCACAGAGATCCAGACATCCAGACATCCTCCGGACAGAGAGAATTTCAGCTTTATTATTAGTAAAGATTATGTGAAAAAGGCCTTAAAATTTTAATAGAAAATTCATAAAATTGAATTTTCAAAAAATCGCTTCGAGGTGCACACCCCCATGCTACAAACTAACTTTGTGCCAATTTTCATGAAAATCGGTCGAACGGGCTAGGCGCTATGCGCGTCACAGAGATCCAGACATCCAGACATCCTACAGACATCCAGACATCCTCCGGACAGAGAGAATTTCAGCTTTATTATTAGTAAAGATTATGTGAAAAAGGCCTTAAAATTTTAATAGAAAATTCATAAAATTGAATTTTCGAAAAATCGCTTCGAGGTGCACACCCCCATGCTACAAACTAACTTTGTGCCAAATTTCATGAAAATCGGCCGAACGGTCTAGGCGCTATGCGCGTCACAGAGATCCAGACATCCTACAGACATCCTCCCGACAGAGAGACTTTCAGCTTTATTATTAGTAAAGATAAAGAAGATAAAGATAAGGAAGACCAAAAGCAGTATTGTGTACCTAATGGGGGGGGGGTAGTGTGGGTCATGTCGCAAACTGCGTCACTTCAAAGGGGGTGTTTTTAAATATTATTGATTTTTTAAGGTCTTAAATCGGTAAGGGGGGCAGCCCTCCAACCCCCAATGTCCCCCCTGTAACCCATTAGGAGCTACTTAATATTCATTGGGGGGGGGAGAAGAGAAAGGAACCCCTTAAAGAATCCAAACGCAATCTGTAGTTTTAACAGTGTAGATATTTTTCAATCTGATTAGATTTAGTATAAATTTTAATCTGACGAAATTTAATCTGATTACTTTAGTTGACTAAATCAATCTGATTAAATTAGTTTGACTAAATTCAATCTGATTAATGTAATCTGAACTAAATCAATCTGAACTAAATTAGTTTTTTTAGTCAACTAACGAGTTAGTTTAAACTAACGTTAATCTTCGTCTGCAATTGAATTAAATTTTTAAAATATTAGTCTGAACTAAATGGGAGTCAGATTACTTTAGTCGATAGAGGATTTAGTTGATTAATGCCCAACACTGGTTGGTGGTGATAGCTAATGCAGGTATTATTGGGGGCTGGAACTGAAAGTCGTCCCTCACTGCGTAAAATAATTTATTTAAATATTAAAATCGCGAAAACATAATCAAAATGAAAATACTGTAAATGCCCATAATTACCCAAAAAGCCTCAATAATAAAACAAATGCAAGTATTTCATTTCTTTATGCTCAAGCGAGAATTGGCAACACCACAATATTATCCAGCAGTTTCTTCACGCTAACTATGTCGCGTGAAAAAGCAAATAAAAATGAATTTTTACTATCTTTTAACTGCTTCTAGCGCTGTTTCTAGGCAACATAGCGGGTTTCGATTTGTGCGCGGTAAAACCGGGTAGAACGTGTTTTATAGCATTTTTCGAGAGCTTTCCAACCATACCAAGATCAAAGCATTAGAATGCATTTTTCGTGTAGAAAAAGCGGTTTAAAAAATGAATTAAAACTTAATGTTTCACGCTTCCAACAATGAGTTTCAACAATGGAAAAGAGATAAAATTAAAATTTTTGAGTTTCGCTAACTAAAAAACTCTTAACTTTTTTTCTAGTGGATTTAGGTTATTGGACCTTGGGCGCCCTGACCCTTTCTTCGTTAGGAGTGTTTTTTAAAGACCTTTCCAACCATATCAAATTCGAAAAAATTGGACCTTCCGTTCGCGTAGAAAGAGCCATTTAGGACGAAAATGCGTTTTTTATTAATATCTCCGTTAATTAGCGTTCAAAAGTTTTTGTTGATGACACTAAAACTCGGCAATAGCTACCGAACAAAAAAAGAATGAAGGAAATCGGTTCACAAACAGAGGAGAAATCGGTACCTAGAGAAAACGGCTTGCCTATTAATATGTAAAGATTCACGGGTGTTCAGTGTAGTACTCATTCACTTTATATTAAGCTTGCTTTGGTTTTGATTTTTTTTAATACAATTTGTTAAGTGCACAAGGGGCAATGTGAAACAGTTGATTTTATTTATTTTTTCATTTTGATAATTTACATCATTTTATTCAATAACGTGCTTATTTTTTCATTCATGAACTATTTTGTTCAGGTCACTATTTATTCTCATATATTAATTAGTTAATTTATTTATTTGTTCTTCTATTTTTTTCCGTCCTATTTTATTTATTTGATAAGACATATTTTAAATTATCAAATGAAAATTTTCGTTCGAGAAACCTTTTATTTTTAACTTTGGCCGATGCGAAAGAAAGCGGTGAACCCTCCCCCTTTTTTTTCTTTCTTTTTAGGCAGATGAAAATTTATTACCAAGAATTTAAAATAATATTTCAATTCAGGTACAATACATTGCTCTAATCACCGTAATTTTCAGAACAAAAAACCAATTTTTTAATTTTAAAAAGATAAGTTATCTAATTGATTGCTCTTCGCTCCACAATCCCCTACAAAAGATTACCTGTGAGTGGCTAAGGGTACGATGCACGATGTCGTTTGGCCCTTTAATGTTTTTTTCCCCAGAACCCCCCGAAGTCAAAAGAAAAAATTATATCCTTCGCTCTAGTTAACCCGATTCATTTTTTTATTTTACATGCAGAATACCCCAAGAAGTACCGTTGGATTACAGTGAAATGCAGTTTAGGAAACAAAGTCTTAGACTGGTGGTATTGTATTGTTCTCATTTTGATCACCTCATCCTGAATGTTTTCTTCATGGTAAATACCATATATTTAGCTCTGTCCGAGATAAACTGAGGTAAGTTGCCGTTTCGATTATTTTAAAAATTAATATACTTATCTTTTGACTATGCACATTGATAAAAATCGTCAAAAGTTTAAAAAAATTTTCAGTTTCTTGGTCAAATTAATTAATAGTTGATAATGTTCCTGTAATAATTTACTTTTAATTGAGTTCGAATGTACTATTAACATTTTTCTTTTATCAATCCTTATTCAGTCATACTAGCTTCTCGGCACTATGAATCCTAATAGTCTAATGATTGTTCGCAGACAATACGAGTATAATGCATGTATATACTACTTTGCATTATATTAGTATTACAGTCTAGTATCATGTATATTTTAGAATATTTTTTGCCTGTTGATGACTTTTAAAATTACTCTATGCTCAAACACATTTTTCAAAACTCATTTCACTTTCTCGTGGTTTACAAATACAGTTTAGTTACATTCCAAGGCTTAAAATATTCTTCTTGAAATAGCGTTTAGTACATGCACCTAAAAATAAATTTAAAGTTGAACTAAAAGGAAAAATAAAAGAAATTCAAAATTCCTTTGCGTACCAAAAAAGGCATTTAAAGTTCCGAAAAAATGTTTTATGCAGAAAAGTAAATATGTTTCTTTCTTTTTTTTTACCCTGCGTTAATTAACTAAAATTACTTAAACTATAACTGAATTGCAAAGAAACAAAAAAACTCGTTGCGTATTACACATGCAAAGTAATGGCAAAAAAATTTACTTAAAATATGATGCTCGTATTTTATCCATCCGAAAGGTGATAATAAATTTCAGAATTTGTTTTTTATCAATTAAATGTTATTCAAGTATGCTTGAAGCTTAAAAAAAGAAATAACTCTATTTTTAAAATTTTGTTCTTGGAGAAAGGCATTTAATGATATTTTTTTAATGATATTTTTCTTGTTGCTTCAAATGTTGGTTTTAAAAGTGAAGCAAGTTACAACCCAAAACTTATTTTAAAAATTTGAAAGGTTATTTAGCAGTAAAAGTAAAAAGTAAGTTTTAAATCAATGCGGCGTTTTTATTAAATTTTGATTTACCTTGAATGTGAAAAAAGACAGAAGTCGATATTTAAATGAAAAGTACTGTCAAAAGTGATGTTTGAAGTCATGGAAAACAATATGCTGCCGTGGGCAGGTAAACGGTAGCATCTGCAGAAATGAGTTTTCGAGATATTTGAAGAAACGCGTTTTGGATTCAACACTAACGTTAGGGAAATGTTGGAATTAGACGCTTTTTTCGCCCTCTTTTTTTCAGCGGAAACAAATAAGCAAGCTTGTACACTAAAGTACAGTACAATAGATGGCAAAAAGGCAAAATAATGAAAAATGAAAAATTTGCAGTTACTGCCCTTTACCTGCTCACGGCAGTATATCGTTGTAATTGGACCAGGTCATTCCAACGTATATTGTACAAATCAGGTACAAGAATTCAGAAATCTTTTTATCAATTTAAAATATTACCACCAATCAATTACTACAGTTTTATGAATTATACACAGAGCTGCCAAACTTTGAAAATTCAAAGTCGTAGCTACATTTTGGGGATGGGGAGCGTGGCCGCTGCTTCAGAATCAAACAGTGATGAATTGTCAACAGTATAATGAACAAAATAATGATACTCAATGAACTTCAAATACCGAAAATATTAATACGGAATAAAAGATTGTGTACTGAACATTTTAAGACGATAAATTCTTGATTATTAGCTATACCTTTCACCTGGTCGGCATGTCTTTTGAAGTAACATGCTTGCGGCAATCATCACAACCACCATGTTCAACTTAAAAACCGCTTCGCTATTGCAAATAGTACATCTTACATAACCCGTCTTTAAAGATGAAATAAGGAATGGTCAAGTGCTTTTATATTCTTCACGATATTTTTGGCAGTTTTTCCACTTTTTGTGCGGAAGAACCCATAAGCTGTGTGAAAACTAAACCGGCAGCACACGTGTAGAAGTTTAATTTTCTAAACCTGCCGGTTTAGTTTTCCTGCATTTTTTTTTTTTTTGGCGTTTTTGAGATTATGAATTTAAAAAACAGAAAATCGTAGTTTCTGGACCCGCTTTCGTAGCGTCGTAGTTTAAAGCTGTAGTTCGTAGAAACTACGATTTTTTCGTAGCAGTTTGCAGCTCTGATTATACATTTAATTGCGTGTGATCAGGTATCAACCCTTTGCGTATAAGTTCCGTCTACCGGGGTGACTTTCCAATATGCGGGATGAATTTGCTTAATGCTCAGATGGTATTTTGTATATATTCTATACAGCTTGGCAACTTCTTTTTTTCACTGAGATCGAATGAGAACTGCACTGATTGGAATTTTACCCCCTTTTACTTGATTTGAAGCTTCGGAAATGATGCGACTAACATATGAAAAGTGGGAAAATTCACACCGTGTATAGGAAAGTCACACCGGTTGACGGTATTTTATAAATTTTTCAACATTATTTTGCTCTTGATTAAGAAGGAGAACATCACGTGCCCCAGCTTCAAGTCATTAATGATTATAATGTGATTTAAGATTGTACTGAAATGCAATGAGAGTAAATGTTGTCAGTTATATTTTAATTTTTGCATAAAAATAAAGTTTCAGGACAATTTAAGAAATAAATTTTCAGAAAAAAGAGAGTGAGAAAGATCAAAAAAAATTATATTCATATTTAGGAACCCCATCTTTTAAATAGCAAGTTCAGTAAAAAGTTTAACAAATGCTTAATTTTATAAACTGAACAGCATATTACAGTTCGGGAAATGTCGTCATACTGAAGTGAAGTCCTTTATTTGCTTAAATGTTAAGTGCTTAGTACCAAAATTTAAATTTTATTTAATTAAATAAAATTATTAAATAAAAACAAAAAAAAAAAAAAATACAATTGCTTGAAAATCCAAAAAACTAAAAAGAAAAAAATATAAGCCAAGTATTTGATAATGTTATTAAGTACTACTGAATAACTACACCATTGAATAACTCACTACTGAATAACTACACCAGTTTTACAATCGATACACACATAAGACAAATCATAAAATCAAAAGCAGAATAGAAGGATCAACAGTCGAGGCCCATTCAAATTTTACGGGGTTCCTTGATTGGTCAAAAAAGAATACAGATATTAGAAATATCTCTAAATATATTTTAATTGTACTTCAAAGCTTAAAAATGCGATCTTCTTTTCCCTACACAATCTTTTTTAATAAACAGCATTTGAGATTGTAAAAGAAAGCATATTACTTCTATTAATAGGGATTGCAATACCGGACCAAAATTCGATACCGGTATTCGATATTTTTAAAACGTGATACCGGAACACCGGTATTAATACAGGTATTTGAAATTTCTTAAAAATTACTTGAAAACATGTTGTTTCGTTTTCCACATTTCATAATTTTGTACAAAAATTGTATTATTCATAAAAACGTATTGTGAACAAATATAAAATGAAGGAACAAATATCATAATGAAAAATCAAAAAGAGTAAAAAACGCAATGCATTTATTAAATTGTCTCTAAGCCTGCATCCATTTAGTGCTCAAATTTCCGACACGTGAAAATACTCTTTTTGAATTAACACAGGTAGGTTGTACTGGTTACAATGGATACTTTACTGGATACACCTCCTCTGATTGTCTGGAAGTCCTTCATATTAAAATAATTTGGGCTCTTACGTGTCTTTTGTGTGTGTGTTTCTTTTGTATTGATATCTTGTATTGTGTATTATTACTATATATATTTTTAGATTTATAGCTAGTTGTAATTTCTTTCCGAGAGATGAGACTTTTCCAATATTAACATCATTTTTTCTTGAGCAGGAGAGGTTTGTGTTTCATTTTTATTATTAGCCCTTTGGTTTTAAATTTACGATAATCTTAACTAAATTTTATTTTGTTAGTTTCTCTTATTCGTTTTCGAATTATAATTCTTAAAATATGTTTCAAATGATTATGCTTACCTTGCAATTTTTCAAGCCACCATACATGCTCTAAATACTATTTTGCCAAGTATAAAGCGAGACATGACAACAAATCAATTTAACATATGTTTTACTAACAAGAAAATGTTTTTTGCTAAAATCAGTACAGTTGAGACAAATATTTAAAGAAAATATCATAAAGATTGACTGCAATTGATGGTTGGAAAAAACTATTCATAGAACAAGTAAATTCGAAATTACACTCGAAATCAACTGTCACAAAAGGAGAAGTTAGTGATCAGGGAAATAGAAAAAATAAAAACATGGTGCACAAAAATGCGATCCATCTCACCATCTAGTAATGACAAAATCGTTTTGCAATCTTTTCGCTACTTTGTTTAATGATATTTTATTAGTTCGAGCTTTTGAAGTCAATTTTTTACATCAATAGATTAATTTTGGTTCTGTATCACGGAAAAAGAAATGTACATTTAAAGTATAAGTAGGTATTTTAATACGTTAAATTGAAAATTCTTAAGTTAAAATTATTTATTATTTTCAGCTAATACCGACAATACTGGTATTGTACCTCCGCAAATACCGGTATTATGAAATTACAAAATTGCTCGAAGTACCGGCATTCGGTATACCGTAATACCAGTATTGCAATCACTAACTACTAATAAATGTTATTCGTTTTATTATTATTTTATTATTATATGTGTAAACGAAATGCAAATGTAGTTTATGATTACAATTATGGAACTGACAAGTATTTTTATAAAATATTTAAATGAACCTTTTTCTTTAAAAATATAACATATACTATTTACCTTATTCTAACAAAAAAAAACAAATCATTCCTAAAATTTTAAGTATTCATCTAAAATAAATTAAGGTTTAAGTCGTCAGAAAAAAAATTGTGAAAAACCTAGCTAAGAAAATAAGAGCAAAAGAAATTAAAATTATTCGCTGAACTTCATTTAAATTTAAGTTAAAAATTTAAGGAAGGCAAAAAAAAAAAAAAAAAAAAAAAAAAACAATCGAACACAATAAAATCAATAGCCATTTACTTTATACACTCATGTACCACATTTTACAAACCATCGTCGGAGTCATTTATAACTATAGGGCTTTAGAAGAATAAAATTTTTAAAAGTCAGATTTAAAATCTTCTCTGTGGTATATATTTTGTTCATTTATAATAACTCATATAAATCTCAGTTTCTGATTATCCCAATTTTAATTACGATTGCTTTGTTGTAAATATGTTATACCGAAAAAAAGGAAAACCTTTTTAATTTTAAAATTAATTCATTTTCTTAAGAAAAGAAAATCAAAATCCATCATGTGCATACTTAAACAAAGCATCAACACCTAATTAGAAACGCCTTTGAAGATCATTAATCTTTAGTCAAACTTAGCAGTACTTAGGTTTCCTATAAGAGCTTAGCAATGATTTTAAATTTTCTTCAGGTGTGCGTCATTAACAATGCTCCATTTTCTTAGTAAGAAGCTTAATTCATAAGTTTTAGGAATTTGATCTTTGCCTTTTTTTGCATTGCTTTTTGTTACTTGATTCCTTTATTTATTCTATTTTATACATCTTATTTATGTATATTTTATCTATTTTTTAAATTTCTTTATCTTATAGTTTTTTATTTACATTTATATTTTAATTTAGTTTATTTTACTGTATTGACTCATTTATTGAATATTGACAGAGTAGGGTTAGGATGTGTAAAATGACCATAAATTTATGTGTTTTCACATTTACTTCTAAAATGTGCTTAATATATTTAAAGTTTTCATCAGATATCCAACATTGCTCTAAGAGTAGATGTCATTTTTCTTTATTTATTACTAGTGGTACACGCACGGCTTTGCCCGTAATAGAAAAATTAAAAGGTCTTTTGGTTCGCCTGTATATTTACAAATATACAGGCAATTACAAGGTATAGTGAATTTTCTCGTCAATTGTATTGTACCCATGTTACGGCTCCACGTTATGATAATTTCGTATCTCGCCAACTGGCTTGTGCGAGTGTTACGGTTCCACGTTTTGATAATTTCGTAATTTACTCGTCCATCTTATGATAGTTTTGTTCTTAAAATTGGAATAGAAAAAGAACCACATCGAATTTCCGAAAAATAGCTTCGAGGTGCACACCCCATGCTACAAACTAACTTTGTGCCAAACTTCATGAAAATCTGACCTAACGGTCTAGGCGCTATGTGCGTCACAGAGATCCAGACATCCAGACAGAGAGACTTTCAGCCTTATTATTAATAAAGATTTTTAAAAACAAAATGTTAATCAGTGCATCCTATTATAGGTTTGTTATTTTGCTCACTTAGCACCATGGTAGGGTAAAATGAAACTGTTGAGAAATCTATAATAAACTATGTTACTTTCAACTTCATAAGCATCGACATTTTCTGGAATAGTATTTCTTAACCAATGGATATTTAAAGAAATATTGAAAGCAAAAAAGTTTTTCTGATCATCACATTTGACAGACAAAAATTTTAACCTACTTTCCTTGTTCTTAACCCGTATCCAGCAGAGTTTTCACGGAGCTTTCACATGTTATTCTTTCTTAGATCGTCACTGAATTTAAAGCAATTTATGTGCCCTTAGCCTTCAAGAGTACTGCATACTATTGTGGGCTTGCAGCAGCACTAGCTTCCATCATCACCTTCTATACTGGCCTGTAGATATTTTCGTTTTGTTTTCAAATTCTAGAAGGCAGTTTTTATCTTACTGTAGGAGTTACGGACTGGTGTCATGTCGTCTTCTACGTCGTCCGTTTCTCAGAAAAATAAATAAATAAATAAATAAATAAATAAAATAAAATAAAATAAAATAAATTTTTTTTTTAAAAAATGAGAAGCTTAAGAAAAGAAAGATAAACATCCAAAGTGATAAACATTGGTTCTGAATACACAAATATATTGACTAACACTATGATCATGTTACCCCACTTTAACAAAATTTCTCTAAAACCTAAAATGAATTGAAAAAACTTCATAGTTTCATAGTTAAATTCCAATGTAAAATTGGAAATCATGTTGCATTATGTTTAAATTAATATATATATATATATATATATATAATCGTAAAAGGTAGTTTTAAAAATAATGCTAATTATAAATTTTGAAAAAAAAAAAAAAAACAGCATGCCAGTAAAACAAACACTAAGTTTAGAAATTACAGCTGCTTGTCTATTGCAGAATGTTCATCTTACCCCATTTGTTCCTTTTTATCTAAGTCAGCTGCTGTATAAACTTATATTTTGATAATATTAATGCTTAATTTTTAAAAACACTCAAATATTTCACCTGTAATTAACTTAGCAACGTAATCATTATATATATATATATATATATATATATATATATATATATATATATATATATATATATATATATATATATATATTACTACTGTAGATATATATATATATATATATATTTACAGTATATATATATTGTATATATATATATATATATATATATATATATATATATATATATATATATATATATATATATTAAGATTCATTGCTTGAAGTCTAAAAATATGGTTAACTTGCATGTCTGAGCGGCCTGGCGCATTTTGAGGGTATAAGAGATATTTAAATTAGCAGTCGCACTTCATTTAAAAAATTCGAAAGTATAGTAATTTAGAGTCACATCGACAACTTACGGAAAACTAGTCAATATTTAAAGATTTACTCATTTGTTTTTTCATAAAATATTTCTCCAAGATTCTAGTATTCCAATGTGACAATTTCTTTTAGATTAACAACACCAGAAACCATATAGATACAATCAAAAACGCAAAAGACTGATGTCCACTTCTCCCTCATTTGCGGGAGATCTCGAAAGATATTTACGATCAGTGTGGAAAAATCAAAACATTTCACTAGAGTAAAAAAAAAGACTAAATATAATTAGCAATACAACAATGCCCCCTCCCCCTAGCTTTTTGTTGTGCTCATTTGTTGCAGAAATATTTATAATGCAGTATAATAATTTTTTGTTTCATGATTATTCAAATAATAATAATAAAATTTACAATAATAATAATAATTTTTGATTATTACTATTATTGTTACGAGTATTTAGAATGACTCCAGTTCAGGATTCAAAATTTCAACGATAACTTCAAAGTATTTTTTTTTAAAGAAAAGTTATTTTCTCTTTTTTTAACAGGCTTTGCTGCGTGGCGAAATTGAAGGCACATTATAAGCAAAGAAGAAACTGAAAAAAACTATAATTAATATATTTTAGATTTATACATGAATTCCGCCAAAAAAGAAAAAAATAAAATATGCCATTGATGCAGCTTATACAAATCTAAATGAACTATATATTCTACTAAACTTAACGATTGAACTGTATTCCCTGCTTCTTGTGTAAATAAGTTTACTTACAGTATCTAATTGAGTGCATGTTGGGAGTTACTGCTAAGGTATCCTGTACCTAATAGAAAAACTTGCGGGATATAAAGAAAAGTTAACTCAATTCCCCGTATTTTATGAGAGTTCCTTTTAGTATGTAACAATTGAATTATCAATTGGTACAGACATGTCTCGAAAAAAAGTTGTCTGAAAGATAGAAATGAAGGCATCAAGCTAAAATATCTAAAAACAGTGGAGACATGTTGTTAAGTAATTGATTTAGGAACGAAGATAAGATAAAATCGTTGTTACTAGTAGCTAGCTTTTTTTAAAAGTAAAATATTAAAGTTGGAAGTAAAGTCAGTAATTTATAAATTTTCTTATGATGTGTGAGCTGTTCGAATAAAGTATCATTCTGCTCTTGGATATTTTGCGTTTGCTGCTATAATGAAAAATGAACTTTTTATTAACGCATGATTCAATATTTTTAACTGCACCGACGTTTAGAGTCATACTACTTTGGCCATAAATTATCGCTCAAATTCAAAACTAGCACGAGTGCCAGTTTTGAAGCCAGCCAGTTGTTGTTTTCGCTTTGTGTCCCGCAGTCACAGTACCGAAGCCGGCATAGCACGTCAATCCCACATCTTGGAACCCGGGTTCTCATTTTGACACCACTAAAAAAAGCCCGATAAATGTTGAACCGAAACAAAGCGAAGCCAATTCATTTCGTACAAAATATAATGCTAAATTTTACTACATATTGTGACTCAATTTTTGAAACTAATGACCATTCTTTGTAACTAGCAAATTGCGTCGCTGCAGCATATCATCCATTTATTTTGTGCATAATGTCTTCCATTTAAAAGAATGTTCCGTTTCATAAACATGTGGTTACTTTTTTCAAGTTATGCAATGTCCTCTAATCTTTGGTATTTTTAAATGAATGAAACTACTATAAGTACTGATGCATATAAGTTTGTATAGCTGCCTATTTTTGATGTTTGATGGTTTAGGCAAAGACAAAACACTTTTTTTTAACTTCCTTTTACAAAAAAAAAAGAAATATTGTATTCGCGAAAAAAATTTCACTCGAAATTCGGCCTTTATTTCCATTTTGCTCACGAATTAATGTTGAGTATTTTTTTCAACCCAACCACACGCGGATAAGTGCCTAAGAACGTATAGACATGCGAAATATCCATTTTGACGATTCACGAGTTAATTACAAGGAGTTTTCTCGTGACGTCTGTATGTACGTATATGCGTATGTGCGTATCTGCGGATGTATGTCGCATAACTCAAGAACGGTATGTCCTAAAAAGTTGAAATTTCGTACGTAGACTCCTAGTGGGGTCTAGTTGGGCACCTCTTCTTTTGGTTGCATTCGGGTGTATCTAAAGGGATCTTTTTTGGGAGGAAATCATTGGTAATTTCGATGTAAACTCAAGTGGTGTTATAATTTGGCGGACACTTGGAGATATATCGCCAGTCTTTTGGTCGCCAAGTTTTGTCACCAACTTGGCGACTAATTTGGCGATTTTTTTTTTCAAATCTGATTACAATTTGATCACTGTTGGTGATATTTAGAGAGTAAACTATTGAATCACATTAATATTGCCAGTAATGGGGAAATTACATTAAATTGGAGTAAAAGGAAGACATTTGATGCACACATCAGCAAGTTTTGTATTTGTTTTTAAGCTCCGAAACAGATATTTTTTGTCTTCCTATATTTGTTTGAACCCTAAGAGTTCCACGTTCGGCTGATCACCTAGCCGAAACATCTGCGTAGCACTCCAGAGCCCTTGGTCAGGAAGACTGAGAATGGGGAACAGGGATGGCCCTAATGGGCTGTCGTGCCACTGGGTTTATTTGTAACTAATGGTACCCGGACGGCTTTGCCCGTAGTAGAAAATTAAAAGGTTTTTTGGTTCGCCTGTATAGTTACAAATAATGTATATTGAATTTCTCGCCAATTGGCTTGCCCATGTTACGGTTCCACGTTATGATAACTAAGTAATTTACTCGTCCATCTTATGAAAATGTTCTTAAAATCAGAATTAAAAAAAACAAAATCGAATTTTTGAAAAATCGCTTCGAGGTGCATATCCCCATGCTATAACCTAATTTTGTGCCAAATTTCATGAAAATCGACTGAACGGTTTAGGCGCTATGCGCGTCACAGAGATGCTCACATACAGAGATCCAGACAGAGGTCCAAACAGAGATCCGAACGGAGGGACTTTCAGCTTTATTATTAGTAAAGATCGTTTGAGCATTGTTTGTTCCGAAAGCTGCTTTAACTAAGATTCTTCCTATTACTTAGATGAGTCCACTTCCACTGCGTCGAAAATTTATAATTTTTAGCAAAATTTGTTAAATACAAATATACTTTTGTACAACATTTCATTTTTTGTCTTGCTAACACTTTAATTACCCTGTGTATTAAAATGGTTCTGCGTTACCGGTATAATCAAATGACTACAAAAAAAGAACGTTTTCCATTTTGCATAGAATCTAATTAAAACCAAAGAAACTATTAAGATGCATTAACATGGAGTTCTTACATCCTTATTTTCTTAGGAAGAATTTATTTCAACCACACTTTCAGTGAACCTCAAAAAACAAAAACAAGAACATAAAAAGTTCTTGGTAAGAATTTATTTGACCCATACGTTCACTGGACCCCAAAAAACAAAAGCAAAAAAAAAAAAAAAAAAAAAAAAAAACTTTAATAGTTCATTAGTATTATGAAACTGCAAGCAATAAAGAAAGTGCGGTATTTAAATATCCGAGGAAGAAAAACTCAATTACTCTTTTTTAATTACTTTTCCCTTCCTATTATCTATCGCGGATATGGCAAATTTGCATTAAATCTTCAAGGAAATTCTAATTTTTTAGCAAACAAAATCTCCTGTTTAGGTGCAATCTTCCTCTCCCAACTCTCTTTCCAGGTTCAATAAGGTCAATAGTTATTTTGAAACTCAATGTATGGAGAAATTTCATATTCGCTCTCTCTGCTGAGATTTTTTTCTGACCTGTATAATTGATTTGATAATTAAAGGTCGCCTAATGAAGAGGCAAAATTACCTCGATTTGTCTCTTTAACGTTGTTTTTTAAACATTCAAAGTTTGAAATGCAGCTTCTCAAATTTCATCCTAATTGCTTTTGCTGAATATTTTTAAGATTAATTTTATTCAAATGAGATGTGAAATGTAGGTGACTTATGAAGTATTTCAGAAAGGTAATACCACAAGAAATTACTTGATTTTTTTTTCGAGTTGATAAATATATATCTTGAATTTTACCTCGAATGTTTTAAGAAAAGTACTTATAAAGGGTGTCCCAAAATTAACGCAAGATTTGAATTTGCCACAATTTTTGCTGTGAATTGTTGGCAGCCACGGAAAAAGAACAATTTGACAGCTGGGAGTTTAGGGTTAGTAAAAATTTAGTGTTATGCTATAATACAGCCAGCGAAACAATTCAATCACTGCATAAGGAATTTCCTGTTCGTGTACTCTCTCGTTTTGGTGACATGAATTGTACCCTAGATCGTGTGATTTTACATCATTAGACTTCTCCCTATGGGGTTATTTGAAGTCAAACGTCTATGTCAGCAATCCCACAACCACCTGCGCATTACCTAATTGCGATATCGAGCGCCAATAACAGTAAACTGCTTGATCCGCCCAAACTTTCATTATTTTTCAAATAATTGTTCGATAATGAAAACGCATTATAGAATCGAAAACGCTCCATTTGTAATAACCCTAGACCCTCAGCTGCCAAATTGTTTTTTTTTCAAGATTGCCCACAATTTATTGCAAAAATGGCGGAAAATTCAAATCTTGCGTTAATTTTGGGACACCCTTTATAAAGCTTGTTGCTGTGAATTTGATTTGTTTTTTATGACGTACTCTTAAGGATATTTCACATTAATAGGGAAATTCACAGAGCATTTCGAAAGTGATATAGGAGTGCAATTTCACGGGACAATGACTGACATTTTTAAAGCAAAACATTAAGTATTTTGTAATATTCAGGGCAAAATATATGGAAAGGTGGCCGTCAATGAACCACATATCAGTTTTCGATTTTTTTAGTAAGGAAATCCAACTCAATTTTTACGATAATTAAAGGAACTATTTCTCAGTTTATTTCTCTGTTAATAATAATATTCAATTTCATGATAAACATACATAATAAAGAATGAAAATTAAAAATAAATATTTTAGCATGTGGTCCATTCATGGCGACCAGTTGCTATGGATGAACCATCGAGTTTCCATCGATGCACCACATTCTCAAATTAAAAAATCAATGCGTAACTTACAAGCATTTATAACAGGTGATCAATAAACACCATAAATAACAATAAGTTATAGAAAAACAGATTTATTTTCTAAAATGTTTTATTTTTGCATAAGAGAAACATAAAAAACCCCAGCACTCACGCAACACACAGCTGTTGTCACCACTTGATATTTTCCCAACCTGTGCAACACTGTTCTTAGCTAACATCTTTTTAACCTCTTTTGAACGGTTGAGAATTTTGTTAAATCGATTTTGAAAATTTTCGTTTGACGCAAGATTGTATTTGCTCTCTAAAATGTCAGAAAACATTTTTGACCATTTTATTACTGAAACCAGAAGCTCAAGTTTCAAACTAACAAAGAATATAGTACTAACAGACCTATTTTCTTAAGTTAATCTGTGGGACATGTTAAATTTCTCTGCCTCTTGAAAGGTCAATTCCCCCATTTTTTTCGTAAGTAATTCCAAAAACGTCTTCTCTAGTTTGAAAATATGATTTTCTAATTATATTGTTATTTCAGAGGGCTTCAGAGGAGAGAGAAAAATATATTTTTCGAGTGTGGTTTTTCGAATTTGGTGCTATTTGCAATATTTAGTGAATAGGTGACCCCGGGGAGAAAGAGGGGGCTTTGAGACGAAAAATATAAAATTCAGGAACATTGAAAATTTTGATTCTACCAGAAAAAAAAATTAAGGTGAGTTTGTAATACAACTAAAGTGTACAATTTTTTAGACACAAAAATTATCTTTATTATTTAAATGTTTTGTTATAATTTTGAAAAAAGGAAATCGAAACTAAATCACACTGAACAAAAGATTCAAGTTTCATCGTACATTTAAATAAAAGTGAAGGTTTCAAACCATAAAGTACCACCTACCAATAATAATATGAAAATTTAGTTCCGGCATTGTAATATTTTTATGCAATGTTATAAATGATAGGAATCTTCTGCGTTTTTGAAGGAAAAAAAAAATGGAAAATTTCATACATTTACAAATTATAATTTTCTGCTTAAAATTTGGGCTTCTTTTGTAAAAATAATTCAGTTTGCTTTTAATTTCTGGAAGTGACTCAGAAACAAGACAGCAGTTAAGCCCATTATGACACACTTTAAATGGATTTAAAATTTTATTTTTTTAATTATGCTAACTATTCAAAGTTGTATTGTTCCGCCAAATTTGGTTAAATGTCGCCAAGTGACACAAGTGGATCGGTTTAAAATTGATAATTTAAAATGACTATTCTTTTGGGAAAAGTGTTAGTGGAAGTGTTTGAAAAAAAATTATTTTAAACCACTCCTTCATTTAAGAAATACTTAGCATTTCCTTTTAGGATGTATTTTATTTTTCCTTTTATAATTTCGGCATTTCATTTATCCAGCTTTCTTTTACGTGAACTCCTTTGAAATAACTGGTATATTTTGTTTCATTTTAGAAAATTAGCATTACTATCATCAATAAAGCACTTATTCACACACTAAGGCGTTGAGACACTTATTTAAATACCCCAAGATGATGAAATATTTATGTTTCTGGGTCTTAAAACTAATAATTCAATTACCGTTTCGTTTTCATTTTCCTGACTAAAGCAATGAAAAGGATAACTTTAAAATGAGATAAATCTTGTAAACACTTCAAAAATAATTAGCTTAGAATTTGTCAAATGTGTTAAGTTAATAAACCGCATTATACTTCATGTTATTACTTCTCAAGGGAAAGGATCAGAGCTAAAAGATGATTAATGACCTTAAAACTGCTGCTTGCAAATTATTAAGTACTATGTAATAATTTTTGACTTAGCTACGTAAAGATAAGAATGAAAAGATCCTGATTTAAATTTAATACTAACAGTTAGTTAAATATTTCTTTTGAGAAATACACATTGGTTCTTGTAAAGCGTTTGTAACTGATTTGATTGCTGATCTTATGGCTCATTACAGGAAAACCCGCAACGATCTATGACATGTCTGATGGTCTCTATAGCAGTGTATTGAAGTTGCATGGATAGTTGTACCTGTACATTACAGGGAACCAAAAAATAGTTATTTTTGATAAGCGACTTCTGATAGAAAAAAAAAACAGTTGCCCTGTTATCCTAAAAACGGGATCAAACAATTAAACAAGCAAATATTTTAGATCGCGCATGGGTCTTACAGTTTAAAAGAGATTAAATTTCCATTTTTTTTTCTTTCGAAACATAAATGCTAAAATATTTGTTCTATTAACTTTCAAATGATTCTTTTAAACAAATTTTTTATTTGTCTTTAAAATTAATCATATACAATAGAACATCTGCTAAGGGACTCCTCCGAATAAGGGACCTCTCTATTTAAGGGACATTTTTTCTGGTCCCAGTCCCTTTGAATAGGGACTTCCATGTATTTACCTCTAGTTAAGGGACACTCTGTTTAAGGGACAGTCACAAAGCAAAAAATGGAAAAAATAATATATAAACGCATAAGAAAAAGTGAATTTAGTGGAATTCAAGTTTCACTTTTTCTCTAAAAATTATTTGAGGTAAGTTTGACATAAACATATGAGAAGGAAACAAGTAATGTGTAGTAAAAAAAACTTGCTAAAATCAACATGCATGATTTGCCCTCTCAACAATTTTTTCAAGTAGGTTCAGGATCGACGGAGTGCCTTCAACAACTAATAAGCTTTGTATATAAAACTAAAAACTTGAACATTAATTGTAATTCAAACAAAGTAAATTACATAACATAAAGCATGTAATGAATAACTTCAAATTTATTTCTGTATGCTACAAATCTTTGCCATTACAAAATTTTTGATTACATTTTTATTAATAAAATAATATAAACTTAGAAATTTGTATAATTATGAATGTTATTTAACATAATGAGACATTTTCAGAATTTAATCTTAAGTGTTAATTGTTAATGCTTATTGTGATATTATACTACCTAGTACACAGCATGCACCAATTTTTCCACCTTCGAATAAGGGACACCTCTATTTCAGGGGAAAAATTTCTGGTCCCCTAATTGTCCTTTATTGAGAGGTTCTACTGTACTCTGTAATTTTATTTCGTGCATAAGTCGCAAATATTCATGAAATTAGTCGAAATTCGACCTTTTAGCATTTTTTGATATAGGTAATTTTTTTAATGCTCTCAGTTTTACCTTTTTTGTCAATAGTGTGTACTGTACAGATTTTTACTTGGAATACGTTTATACCATATTATATTAACATCCCAGAACTCACCGTGAATTCCACCCCCTCCTTCTAGCCGGAGAGCTGGTGGCACATTTTGAGAGAATTTTAGGCAAGTTAAAAATGAGAAAATTGAATCATTTGAAAATGAAGTATTTTATAATTTAGAGTCTGCCTGGCCATTTGCGATTATTTTGCTACTCCTCAGATATTTGCAGGAAGTCAATCAAAAAATTCATCCTTTACACACCTTTGGAATAATTTTGGTTTCTTATGTTGGCTTTTTCAGAATACAGGAATATCCCTCACTGTCTGTTTGGACGGTTATAAATACCCCTAGACGGCCTCGAACTTGCGATAAACCAATGAATACCCCATTCTCTAGGCACCTTGGAATTATTTAAGTGTCTCAGCCCATGTGTTTCAGACGTGTGTCAACCAAAAAGCCAATCTTTTTGGCACTTGCAAAACAATAATACAAAAACCCATTCTTTAGGCATATTAGAAATATTTTTTGTTTCTCCGCTTGTTGTTAAAGAATACAAAAACAGCACTCCCTAACTCTTACAATGATCGATTATAAAATACCCCAAACTACCACGAACTTGCAGAAAATCAAACAAAAACCATTCTTTTATGCCCCTCGGTATTATTTTAGTGACTTATTTTAGCTAGAATGAAGAAATAACACTCCCAAAATATTTGGACGGTTATTAACAAAATATTTGGACGGTTATTAACAAAATATTTGAACGGTTATTAAGTACCCCCAGACGGCCCCGAATTTTCAGAAAAGCACTAAAAAGCCAGAAGCACTTAATCCTGAATTCTGTTAATTCCAAGGTGCCTAAAGAATAAGGTTTTTATTGACTCATTCTTTGTAAGTTCGAGGCCATCTGAGAGTACTTCATAACTGTCCAAACACTCTGGAAGTGATATTTCTATACTGTAAAAGCCAAAATCTGCAGCTAAAATAATTAAAAAGATGACTACATGGTGGTTTTTCTTAATTGACTTTTTGCAAATGTTACGAGCTACACTGTAGCAAAAAAATCGCAACGAACCAGGCAGACTCTCAATTCCAGATTCCTTAAAATTTAAATTATACAATTTTTCCAGATTCAACTTGCCTAAAATACCTTCCCAAAATTGCGTCTCCAGCTCTTCGGCTAAGATGTCATGCTGTTGCTCTGAGAAGACGATATATTACAGGTAGGTGTAAAATTTAGATTCAAAAATTGAAACAAATACACATAACCAGAAAATTATGAAAAATCATCAAAGCTTAGCTATGGCCCCCTTAGGTTAAATTACCTAATAACAAAATTATTGTTCAAGAAACTAAACTAATGGGATATTCTGTTTAGGCTTGCGTGTGTGTGATTGGCGGGATAAATAACTATTTTTAACTGAAGAAGTGCCTTGCAAAAATAATTTCAATAGCGAACTCGTTACCATTCAAGTTCGCAAGAAACCATCTCCCTTTCAATCGAGTTTACAGTCGCCAAGGCAAAACTGTTTGTTATCTGATTGCCACGAGCAGAAGTTTTAAAAAAAGTTTCACACGTTAATTAAATTTATTTTCATCATAAAATTCATTTCTAATAGAAGAGAAATTAATCATTAATAGAATATTCCCCGTCAAAGTGGATTGCTTTTTTGTGGTATGCTTAAGCCAAGCTATTCATCATTTTCCGGTTAAAGCCATCTATCAGTTTTGACAAATTACTTTTCTGGTTTATTTAACCCTATGTAAAGATAAATAATCTTGTTGGTGAGAGCATTAATTAAATGATGTTTTTCACGAATAACGTATGAAAGCCAACATTTTTTCACATTCGTTTGACGTCAGATTAATGTTTATGTATACTCGATAATTTGCTAAACTTTCATATAACTTTTATTTCAATCACTTTCGTTGCTTTTGATAAATGAGACACGTACCTCTTTGTCAAAATAACGTAGTTTGGTGTTCAGTGTTAAAAATAATTGTTTTCAATATTTTATAAATCTATATTCATTTTTTAAAATGTTTTTTTTTGTTGATATTTTAAAAATCCATATTCACTTTTTAAAATGTTTTTTTTTTTCTTGGTATTTCATAAATCCGTATTCATTAAAAAAATTTTTTTTGTTTGTTCGCTTTAAAAAAAGCTTAGACAGCGCACTGAAAGTTTTGGTTTGATTTAGTTCTAAAAGTGTAAGAAAAGTTTCCAACTAATACCTCAGAAAGAATATGCTTACTGATAAGTATGAACTAAGTTTATTGAATTCGATAAACCATTTATTTGGACACTGAATGTTTCATAACAGTAACCTCAAGATCTTTAGAAAAAAATATGCTTGTGAAATAATTATGCATTACTTTGGATAACAAAGGAAAAATGTGTATCAGTACTGGGTTGAGAATATCGTAAAATAGAATTTTTAGAAATTATTTTTCTGCTCTTAAAATGTGCTCTACAATCATGTTCCGCAAACTGCCATTGAAATGGCCATTGCGTGTTTAGGAGCACTTCTTCAATTGAGGTGCATTTCAGCTGAAGTGAAATTTAAAGCTGTAGAAAACTTTGTAAACCTGAATGGAAATTATTATAGTACTAGTCTGTTCCCTAAAGAAGCAGCATAAATTTTGTTTCTATAGCAAAAGCTAAACTTAACGCTCTTTTTTTACTATTTTAATCTTGTCATTATATAAAGACGTACAACAACTATTGCTCCTTTAACAAGGATATCTATGTATTTATGTAATTATATTTTTGTAACTAAATGATTGCAAAGAAAACCCAATTTCATGCGCAGCATCACTTAAATTAAGAACTCATTTTTTTAAAAATATGAAAAAAGTAAAGCATAAATTTGCATAAACTAACAAACGCTAAAATATAAGAGTGTTTTATAACCCAACTTCTTACCTTTACTTAACGAAATGAGCCGCTCTATGCTTTCGGACTCTCGTCGGTATACATACTTTAGCTGCCAGTTCAAAGGTAATCTCACGATCAAACGGCACGACCTTGAGAGTCACGGATCTGGACAAATTTCAAGATATAGGTTCATTCTCACTAGATATGAGCCCAGGTAAAGCGGTTTGACTGCATAATCCCTGGTTTGGCTGCCACGATTGTCCAAAGCTGCTAGTTTGGTTCAGAAATGCAATGGCGTTTCCATTGGAACTTCAGACTTTGACACTATGTTCAACGTCCCAACACAATTGACATCTTTTGTTAGTACAACGAGTGTGCCACGTGCAATAAATTGGAACTTTTTCTCTTCTCATTTTTGTTTATTATTGTGGAATATCTTTGATAAAAGACGAAAAATATCCGGTTAAAGTAAATGCTTTCATTAGCAAACGATAAATACATTTTACTAGAAGAGAATTAATATAAAACGAAAATAATTAGTTTCATTTGCAAACTATAAATATCCTGTAACTATGTTATTTTGGCATTCAAGTTATTGAAATTAAAAGTAGTGTGCAATTTAAATTTTAGAACCACTTATTAAAAATTAGTATTCAGTGTAATTATATCAAGGATAAGTGCACGCAAATGGCTCAAACTGCAATACAATAGCAGAAAAAGGGGTAAAAATGATAATTCTAATGGAAACTCCATTGTAATTCTGGGTCCAAATTATCAACTTTGGACCCCCGTTCCAGCAGAACTAGGGCCTATGCAGTCAAACCACTTTACCGAGCTCATACCTAGTGGGAATCAACCTATATCTAGGATTTTGTCTAAATCCGTGATTCTCAAGGTTGTGCCGTTTGGTAGTAAGATGGCGGCTGATAGGAATGTCTAAATATTCTGCTTCTCTGTGACCTACTGTCCGCGTATCCTCAAAGTCCCACAGCTGTTCGCACTGCCACCGGTTACGTCTCATGTCCATCTTTAGTAACAATAGCATCTATCTAAGTCGTTTTAACAACCCTACTGCACTAGCAATCATGCTTTCAAATTCTAGAAGCTGCGATCTAATATGCGCATACCGAGCTTTTCCTTGTCTCCTTAGCGTCGAAATTTAAATCATTTGTATACATACATCTTTCCAAACTACACCCCTGCCAAGTTTCGTAATAATAGCTCAATTTCTTCTGGGTGCATATACATACAGTCGAATCGTGCTACAGCGCAAATTCGACTTACGCGAAATGGCTATAACGCGGGTTTTTCACGAGGGATGAATTTTAAAGCTAACACGAATTCCTTGTTCACATCATGAAAATTTTTGGCACAATAATTTCGACAGAAAGCAGAAGATCAATTCATCAATCTCTTCTTCAGATGAGGTTCCTGATGCGCCTTAGGGTGGCTCAAAAACACTTTTTTTCAGCTACAGTCCAGGACACTCCCTAATTTTTTTAGACTTACTAATAGTATTATGCTGTAAAAGTTTTAGCTCTTACCCAAATTTTAAGACGGTGCTCAATGACCCCTAAATTTAACATAAGCCGTAGCATAGAAAATGTCACAAATTTAGAAACATTTCATTTTCCCAGCTGTATTTTGTAAATAATTATTTTATTGCAATGTATATGCATAATACTCGTGTATATTATAATATGTAGCTTTGTTTCTTCATTTCAATTTATTTTTCTAACCCCCCCTCCCCATACCGATGAAGTTTGGGGGAGGGGGTTGAACACCCTCTTTCAGTTGAAATAGGAAGCTAAAATTCTTCCAGTATATTGCTATCCACAAGTCTAAAAATATTTCAGAGTGTCCTGATATCTAAGAGAAACTTTTTTTTTACATTTATTTTTGAACCACCCTAATACTCATGTATTGTTAGAGCAGGACTAATAATGCGATCGCGCAGCATAAATCATTTTTAAGTTATAAATTTAATTACTGTATTTTCTGTACAATACTATTATACGGCTGCATTTAATTATTACTACATACTGTACGTTCCGTGCTATTTTATTTTCTGTCTTCTTTTCCCATTAATCATTGATAAAAACAAACTGTAAAAATTATCTTCTGTATGTAATAAATGGTTTAATGCACTTTGAGAGATGTTTACAAATGCTTAAAATAATTAGGTATGTTCATTAAAAAAATCGTATACATATCCTTTTCTACAACGCGAAATTTCAACTTACGCGAGTGGTCTTGGAATGCATCCCTCGCGTAAGTCGAGACTATATGTATTAGCAGCGCTGAATCTGTCTGAGACACTATGTAAACAAAATGATGCATTCAGTTTTAATTTTTTGGCCTATCTTTTTTGTAACTTTTGTTTTTTTTTTTTTTTGGGGGGGGGGGGGGATTTTTCCGCTGGAAGACGGAGAAAATTGTGAAAAAACATTTAAATTAAACGTTAATTGGTAACATAAAGTAGATTTTTTTAATTAAACAAACGTTATGATTTATTTAAGGATTCTTTTGTCACGTTTTTAGTTTTGTAATTTCAAAATTGCACTTCAAAGCAAATACACATTAAAAACTGAAGAGAACTACACGTAATTATTTCGTGCGAAATAGTTATCAAAACATATCAACTTAAAACAAATAAGCTTTATTCCAATTATTTCGAATCCAATTAACGGAAATATCTTTTCACTTTGTAGATTATTTCAGTTTCAAGGGAGGAAAACAGCCTTACGACTTTTTTCTAAATTTCTTGAAATATCAAATGATGTAGGAAATACATTTATTTACTGAAAACAAACAAACTCTGAATATTCTGCATTACGTAAATCTACAAAACTATTCTGCTCTAAAAATTTTCGCTGCTCAGCAGTTTGAATCGGCTTTTTAAGAGCAATTTCCGCTCAAAGCCTTAAATATATCATTTATTTAATATTCACATTTCCAATATTTTAAACATTATTTTCATCGTTAATGAACCAACAAATTGCAGGTTTTCACATAAGGTAAATGTTTAAACGCATTAAATTTTACTTTCCTGTTTTATTCATAAATCACATTTTAGGTAAAGCGTAAAGTGGATGGAGTTCATTAAAAATATCATTTCCTTCTCAAGTCTGTTTGTGCTACTCAACAGCAAGTTCATCTAGTACTAAGCAAACGTACTATTTCATGTATTTACTTTTTAAGCATTAATAAGAACATTTGTGTGGTAAACTATTTTTTCATGTATTCATGTCACCGATTGACAAAGAAAAGTTCTCAAAACAAATCCAAGTTCATAAAAAAAAAAGAAAAAACAGAAAATGTTTTTTTCACTGTTAAAATTATTTTCAACTTCCAAGCATACTTGAGTAATTTCATCTATTAGTTATCTTTTGTAATACCCAAACTTATGTAAAGCTTAAAACGTTCGTTAAAGTAAAAACTAAAAAGTCATATTTTGATAGCTAAATGTTTAAAATAATAAAGAAATATTTGACTTTAAATTTGTGCTAATTATAACTAAAATATTTTTGTTTGTATATTCATAATAATAGGCAGAATAAAACAGTCGAAAAATTGTTGTCTCAAGTCCATTTTGTTTGGGTGTAGAAACGCTTGTGTTTCTAAAATGTACAATTGTTTTTTGTTTTTTTTCATTTTCTGCTGCTGGCCACTAATGAGCCAATTACAAAATAACCCAAAACCTCAACACAAAGGAATATATTTTAAAACTACCACTGAACTTATCCACAAAAGGAAAACCTTTTCGTTTAGAGAACTGGATTTTTTTTCCGAAATAAAATGTTGAACTCTGTCTTTCATTATATTAACTTTGTAAACAAAGTGATATCAATTTCTCATGTGGAAATTAAAAGAAAATGGGTTAGATAGTGTCAATACATACTTTGGAAAAACTAAAGTATGTATACTATTCGTAGCATTTAGAGATTTTGTTGCCTGAATTTCCTCAGTGATGAACAAGCCTACACTCCTTTTTGCAATTTTCAGTTTTCGAACATCAGTAACTTGTCTCTCTCAATTAGTTTTTATTTCAACTTCTTTGAAATGCACCTTTTTGTAAAGAAAATAAATTTATTCAAAAAATATGTATTTCTTTTAGACAAATAAGTAATAAATAAATTAAAAAAAATAAGCAGAAAAACCATGAAAAATTCATTTTTTTTAAATGTATTGTGTTTCAGTAAATTCCAACTTTTATTTTTTAATAGAAATTTTGAATGTAAGTAAAATTTTTGCATGAGCAAGCTCTCAAATGAATTTAGAACGATTCGTAAAACTTAATGGTTGCATCGACTCATACTACAATATTCCGAGTCGAATCTATATATGTTTATAAAAATCCACCAGTAAAGAAAAGAAAAAGAGCGTATTACATAGTTCACAAAAGCTCATATTTTTGAACAAGTAATATATAGAATGGAGTTGTTTCCTTCTGTCAAAAGTAGTACTTTTTGTCACTAAAATTGATAGAATAAGCAAAAAAAAAAAAAAAGAAAAGAGAAAAAAAACATGGAGCCAGAAAATACTTTCATTTTCCCAATGAAATTAATTTTTAATTAATTTCTTGAAATGTCCGATTTTTCAAACAAGGCGTGGTCTTGATGACATCACAAATGATGCTCTTTGGCGCATCTTACTACCACGTTTCCACGTTATGATAATCAAGAAGCGAATTAAAATTGCGCTCTACCACCACCTCCTATATAGAAAGCCCAATCACTGGTTTCGTCACGTGATCGAAAAAGGCTAACTCATAGGAAATTTCCCGACGAAAATCGCTTTAATTTAGGTCTCTTAACATACTAAAATATTATTTTGCGAACAGTGGTTCACCAAACATATTAACATTGTTCAGTGAAAAAGTTTATTTTCCAAGTTAACGCTCTTTTTTTTTTCTTTAAATTGAGCAAACATGTAAGAAAGAACGTAGTTAATAACAGATTACAGTAACCAAAATTTTCAATGCATTGTATCATATTCGCATGATTTTTAAAGACTCTTATTTGGTTCGAAAAATAATGTCTTAGTTATCAATAACATAACGATAAACATAAATGAAAAATTTACATTTTAACAATATCATAGACTCATATTTAGACAAGAACGACATACTTTAAATTTTCCCATCCGCTGTCTTTGAAACATTCACGTATTTATTAACGCAATCGCTATTACAATCAAGTATTCTAAAAAATATATATAATTGAATATGAAATGCGTTCTGCATAAATATAAAAATGTGCATGGGTATTATGTAAATCATGCGTTACGATCTGCAACAAAAAGTAATCAAAAGAATATTTTGTAAATCAGAAAGCAATATTGAAAAAAATGTCAGTTGTGAGTGAAATATTTTCTTTTTGTTTAAGTTCCTTGGCGACATAAGTTTCATCTCTCCCAATCAATTAAAATGAATTTTTAGCTTTATTCTTACAAATTTTCGTGAAACTAGTAGCTGCATTCTATTAAAATTATTGAAATTATGGCAAAAAATTTAGTGTATTCAGTAAATTACCGCCCAATAGCCAGGGCTAAAGCAGAAATACATGAAATACACCGACAGCTCAGTCATTTCCAGCCGAGGACTGCAGTTTCGTGCTTATTAGCACTCATCAGCCCGGCATGAGAAAGTGACTGAGCTGGAGATGGAAAACCTCTTAAGGAAGCCAAGAGTGCCAAACAAACTGGTAGTAATATAGAATTAGCGCAGACCAGACGAGTGACCGAAACAATGGTTCGGTTCAACTCGAATATTGAAAGGCAAGGCATGGTATATTCAGTAAATTACCGCCCAATATATTAAGCCAGGGCTAAAGCAGAAATACATGAAATACACCGCCAGCTCAGTCATTTCCAGCCGAGGACTGCAGTTTCGTGCTTATTAGCACTCATCCAGCTCACTCACTTTCCTATGCCGGGCTGATGAGTGCTAATAGGTACGAAACTGCAGTCCTCGGCTGGAAATGACTGAGCTGGCGGTGTATTTCATGTGTTTCTGCTTTAGCCCTGGCTTAATATATTGGGCGGTAATTTACTGAATATACCATGCCTTGCCTTTCAATATTCGAGTTGAACCGAACCATTGTTTCGGTCACTTGTCTGGTCTGCGCTAATTCTGTATTAGCTACCAGTTTGTTTGGCACTCATGGCTTCCTTAAGAGATTTTCCATCTCCAGCTCAGTCTCTTTCCTATGCCGGGCTGATGAGTGCTAATAAGCACGAAACTGCAGTCCTCGGCTGGAAATGACTGAGCTGGCGGTGTATTTCATGTAAAAAATTAGTGATCAGAATTTCTTATATGCAAAATGTAAAAAAAATATCTGAAATTTTAAGGTTCTGTAAATATTTCTTTCATAGCAAAAATACAATTTGCGAGATAGAACGAGCCATTGATGGCTTGAAAAAGAAAACAAAATTTCTTACCTGTTTTTATGTTGCAAATTATATCCATTATATATTATTGAAGTTCTTAGATTTTCATTTCTTTTTTATTCTTCGTTACAGTGTAATAGTACAAAAATGATTTTATGTTTGCATAATTAATTTTACTATAAAAAGGAGTTTTACTAAATCCAGAGTGAACTCTACTGTCAGTAGTATTAGTGAAAAAAATGGCTTAGAATTCGAAACTTAATTTGACATTGGCGCTCGCGTTGGCTAGTGCTGAGAGCGCTAAACAGCTAAATAAGGTTTTTAGTACGTCATTGCTCATTTAAGGTTACCACTGAAGAGGAAGGACTTCTCGTAGGTTGTGATGGCTCTACGCTTGATATCAACCATATCGTTGCCAATACACGTAAGTAAACATGTGAATTAAATATTTTGTTCTGTGACTGGCAACACTAAATGGCATTTCATCATTTGTGATGTCATAGGACGGAAGCGTAAACAATGAAAGCGCAACGATTTAAGTAATTTTTTTTAATATTAAATTTAAAGAAATTATTTAAAAAATGATCAGATCCTATGTTTTTAAGCACGCTTTTTTAGAAAAAAAAAATACTTTTAAAATTTTGGAAACGACCCCATTGTAATTCTGTATTCCATACCATATGCATGTTTTTAAATTTTAGTTGTTGCCAAACAAAAAAAGGTAAATAAATGATTATAATGTGGAAAAAATATGCCGCAGTAATCATTTATGCAATTATCCTCAAATATGTAGTCAAATCTTATGGAGTGCTCATTTTTGTGATAAAATAAAAATATTTAAACTTCAAGAATTCAGAATTAAATTAGTTCTTCCAATCAATCAACTCCGCATGGTGTTAAATTGTCTGAGAGAGATTAAAAGAATAAATGGGTCGTTCTTCAAAAAGGGTAACATTCCTGTCACACGCCTTGTACTGTAAAAACTTTAAGGAACAATTCATTTAACAATGCTTTTTAATTTCATCAAACACATATATCTTTTTATACCTGCCAACAGTTTTTTTAATAATATTTTTCATTTCCATATATTTTTCGTTCACAACATGTGAATTCTCACCTCCGTGGCATGTCACACACCTGGTGTGACTGTTTATGTTGCTTAATAACATGTTTAATTAAAAGTATAGGTATACTTATTTATTTATTATTCTTTTTACAAGTGTATCAAATACTAATTGTTTCAGTATATTTAATTGTTCAATATTGTGTTTGTGTTCGTTTTAGTAGGATAAAAAATCATGTCACACAATAAATTCTCACTTCCATTACCTAAACACAAAATGCCATTTCCCATTAACACGTGGCAGTAATGACGTCACATATATTTTTCCATGATACAAGGGAACCCCTTTTTTATTTTCAGCTATAAGGAAGTTGTGAGAATTTTGTCGAAAAACAAAAAGATAGATTTTGTTTGAAAAACTAAGTGTGGTTATTGTGAACTCTCACCTCCGTGAACTTGAATTTCAGGGATGAAAATTAATGTAAAAAAAGAAGTGAACATGTTTTCATATGTTTAACATGTGCAGATTTTAGCTACGAAGATAAAAATATTTCCATGAAAACTGTATCCTTTAGGCCTGTATTAATGGAAAATTCCTCACCTTCGTCACAGACTTTATCAATGTCATTTTTTCTGAGGTGAAAATAAATGATGGAGGGGAAATACATCAAAATCAGGCATTCTACCAAAATTGTAAATTGCTAGTATGTTCTGAAATTTACTAAATACCTTTTTTTAATCACGCATTTGAACTAAAAGAATAACTAAAAATTAAGCCGTGTACTTAAATTAAGAGAGCTTAATATTAGATTCCCACTAATCATTAAAATAGCTCATTGTATGCCAAATTGGCAGAATTTCTACTTTGATATTAAATTGGCCTCGATTGTTAGGCTTTAAAAGTTTTTTCCTTTTTTTTTTCTTTTCTTTTTTTTTTTTTTTTTTTTTTTTGAGAAATCACGATTGCTTATTGTTTTCATTTGACTGTTTTTGGCGTTCCTATCATTTTATTTTCCCACCGCCATCCTCCGCACCATCACCGTCGACGGGCTCCTCACGATGATGCTCCTATAGCGAAAGCCGTCTCCAGGTTGCATCCATGTCCTACACACACGCGCATACATACACAACTACACACACACACACACACACACACACACACATACACACACCTACACACACACATACACGCACAACTACACACACACAAACACATACACACATACACACACGCATACATACAGACACCCACACATACACACACAGAAACATACACACAACTACCCACACATTCATGCCTGCACACAGGCACAAACACATATGCCTACACACTTACACATACCCCCCCCCCCCCCTCCACACACATTCATACACACAACTACCCACACTTATGCCAGCACACAGACACAAACACACATGCCTGCCCACACATACACATAACCCGTACACGCAAACACATGCCCTCACACACAAACACATGCCCTCACACACAAACACACACACACTCTTGATTGCGAAAAACATAATTTGAATTCAAAATGTCAAAATTCAAATTAATTTTTTATTTTTTTTTTTTTAAATTTCCGTGAACAATGATTTTTTTTTCTTTATTTATGGTAAAAGAATTGGAACTTAGCTGGGCCATTCTTCGTGGTTACTTAGACCGAAACATCAAAATATAGAAAATTGAATTTTCTACTACTTGTTTCGAATATGTATAAGAGTTACTAAAAATTAATATAATTTTAATACGCTGAAAAAAATCATTTTAGAGTTTCTTCTAATTTTTATAAAATACAAATGTGCAAAACGTATTTAAGAAAAGCTTTTATGAAGGGATTACCTCATGGTTCTCAATTCATTTTTTATTTAAATTTTCAATCAATTTTTTTTTAAGTTTATTATATTTTTGTTTAACTCTAATCAAACAAACCTTTAAAAACATTCAAAATTGCATTGAAATGAATTTCCAAACATTTTATTCTGCAAATTTTTTTCAACCATTGTTTTGATAATATAACTTTTTGGTATGATTATTTTTTTTTTTTTTGCATGTTTACTATTCATATATTCTTTAACAAGCAGTAACTATAGCACATAGTTTTTATTCATTTCATGACAAAAATATAAGAATTTAAACATTTGACTTAAGGCCATCAATTATCCACTAATCATAATACATTTGTATCTGATTTCGGTTCACTCTTTAAAAACATCCGAGAATGAAAAATGCAAATGTATTCACCAATACTTTCTAGCACAGTCATTATTTCTTCACTTTAAGAAGAAATATCTATCTTACGCTTTTAGGTGATTTAATTTTTCGTTACGACACATGTCTTTATGCTCTCGAATCCTAGATTACAGTTCTGTGAAGGAAAAAAAAACGGTTTTCGGCTATTAATCTTAAAAGAAGTTTTTTAACGCCAGAAAAATTCAATAGTCTGTTTACTGTGCAGCGCCGGCACTTTTACGAAAAAATGTCTTTAGAGTAAAAAATGCTTTTTTAAATTTTTAATTTCGCATATTATTGCAAAGAAGGTTGTTTGATGGAAATTAATGGATTCACCTGTTGCAGGCTTAGAGAAAGTTGTGTTTTTGGAAAACAGCAATAGTTGGAATAAAATTCGAATTTTCGCATAGATTTAAAGTTTTATTCCATTTGAATTTAAAAATAGCTTGAACTTTGAGTATTGATCATATCATTGTTGACTCCTTTGATTTTTGTTGAATTATCTATTTTTATAACTTGAGTTTTGACTACAAATTATCTTTCGAGATCTTTGGTAAATATAACAATTATGCTATTAACTTTACACATTTGTTTTTCAATCAATTTTTCATTTCTACTTGAACATGAAGCTCTTCTTAGACAAAAGTAAGAGATAAATCCTCGGATGGTTTCGATTTAATTTTTTAAAAATATTAATTTAAACATAAAACACAGACCTGGACACTATTTTCTGAACCATAAATCATTATTAAAACTCAAGCATGCATGCATTCATTATCATTTACACCACTACTTTTGTTTGGTTCGGTAACAAGTCAAATACAACTTTATATATAATATTAAAAATACAAATAATAAATAAATAGAAAAACCGATAAAAAAAAACTCTGCATATTCTGCTTAAAATAAAGAACCTTTCTCCGCGTTATACATACATGTATGATTTGAAGAAAAAAAAAATCTTTTTTTCTAATCAATTATACGTCATATCCAAACACAACTGTTTTGTGAGAGGTAATTCTAAAATATTTACGTAATATAAAGTTAACTAATTCATTTTCTTATTGAAAATGAATAGCTGTTAGAAATTATGAAAGATACTAGCCTGCGTGCCCGGCGTTGCACGGGCTACTTAAAAAGTGAAAGAGCTGTTCAATTGATGTTTTTGTATTATTCTGACAACTTATTTCTAAAGCGCTAAGGAGTAAATAATTACGCGTAATGCAAGGTTTGCAAAACACCAGTAGAGCATATTTTTGGCAAAAACCTCTTTAACGTTAATCATATTTATCAATAATACAAGTTATGAGTATTTTCAATTAGCACAAAAGATGAAAATATATGCATTCTCAACTATAATATGTGCTCACTTTAAACTGAATTAAATCTGATAGAATATATCTGAAATATTTATGTACAATTACAATCAGCTTTTTACATAAAATGACACATACTTTTTCGTTGATTACGTGAAACTAAAGCACCAAGACTTATTAAATACCAATAAGCATTAATTTAATATCAAGCCATCAGATTCCAATTAAGCTTTAGTTAAAATCCTTAAAAACAATCTTTTTTGTTCAACTCTGTTTCACTTAAAGAAATCCAAACAATCTTAATTTAAAGTGTTCTTTTAACGATACAAACTGTATTGAAAAAATCGAAACAGGAAGGAAAAAGAGATTTATTACAATTCGAAAACTCACCCATGTGACGGAAAAAAGTCCAACAAAATAAACATAATTAGTCGCACATCCTAAATGTACCCAAATATGAGGCCGGTGAATGATAAACTTACACTTCAATCAATAAACATTACTAAAGAAACATTTTTCATATGCTGAAAAGAGTTAAGAACGTTGAATGTGAAAAAATAAGAAAGGGCAGACGATAAATGTCAGAATAGAGCAACCAATTTTAAACTAATTAAAAATGAAATTCTAGATGGAAACGTTGTTTTAAGATTTGGACAGCAGCCAAAAAAATCTCTTTTGACACATTTATTAGAATTTTATTTGCTCACCCATATGCAAAATGGCAACAGGAAAGAAATAAAAACTCCTGAATAGCGTTATGTTAATTAACGTTTTAATTAATATCTCCGCTAATTAAAGTCGTACAATTATGAGATTGGTCCTATTGTTTTCTTTGGAAAATTTCGAATTGATCGGTATCTCGTTTGACTTCTGATTCGCAGTGGTTCTCGAGAAGATCGATCTTCAGACAGACAGACAGACAGACGGACGCGAACAGATTTTAATATTATAGTGGATGGATTGCCTAGCAATGTTAAAAACAGGAGGTTGATATTGTTTATTTTGAAATTTTATTTTTTGCAACATTATCTTAATTTTATCTTAATATTAAATGTTTTAAACATTAACAAGGTATACATAAATTTATTTATGTTTTAAACAGAGCTGAAGCTCTGTTTAAAACAGAAAGAAAAAGAAAGATAGCGTTGCACAAATATCTTTGCGTAATTGTATTTTTGAGTTTACATGGCTGTGTGTGCTTAATACAATTAACTGTGTTTTGTAACGTAATCAAATTAGTTACAAAAGTGACCTTTTTTGTTAAAAAAAAAACTATCACTTTCTTTGAAAATAAGTATATTTGCTGAGGTATAGTTTGAAATTCATTAACTCTCCGTTTAATGAATTTCAAACTTTGGCTCAGTAAATTTCTTCTGTAAATATTTGCGTATCTAAGGCATGTATGACTGTTAAATGAAACAGTCTCTTCTTCTTTTATTTTAGCAAGCAAGAACGAGAAACATTTTACCTTTCCTAACCGAGAGACAAGCTTAAAATTTTTGCATAGTCTTACTCAAATCAATGAATTTTCTTCTTAAAATAACACTTTTTTATTATTAGTTTCATTATAACTTTAAAAAAAAAAGCGTTATGAAGGTATAGACAATCACAAATAAGCGGAAAATTTGGGTCCTAAACTATGAAAGTACGCGCATTGTGCCCGAATTTAAGCCAATATTAAAATGGAAATTTGTTTTGTTTAAAATTGTATCTGATAAAAGAGTTTTAAAAAATATTTCAGTTCTTTAGTACAATAACAGAATTAGCGCAGAGATGACAAATTTTTAAGTCTTGTTACAACAAATCCAAAGCAGGTAACAACTAGGATTTCCAATCCCACGCTAATTTCAGTCCCACGGGATTTCGGGATTGTAAGGATCCAATCCCGTGGGAACCCGGGATTTTGAGGGATTTTTTTTATTCTTCTTCTTAAATTTCAAATAGAAAAAGTTGTGCTTTTTAGGGGAGAACTGGTTTTGTTACATAATTTAGTCGTTACCTTGAATTCCGTACACCAATTGTAGTGTATTCCAAAGTCCCATCAATTAGCAACAATCGTTTGGTACTCAAAAGTGCACTTTAAAAAAGTTTAATAAATTTTTTAGCGCATTGCTTCAATGCACTCGTATGGCATGGGTACAGATTTTTGCACCCCTCCCCCCCCCCCCCCCAAAAAAAAATGGGCTTGATGAAAAGGCTCCACTGCAATTGGTTTTACTAAGATTGATTAAGTAATTGTGGACATTTATCAAAAGATCCCCATGAACTTCACCACCTTCTAAAATAGATTTTTCTTTTCTTATGGAGGTCATGTTTGGGGATTTGCTCATGGACTTAAAACTTCGCACTAAATGAAGTATGTTTAATTTGCTTATTAATCTATCACATTTAACTTGCCTTCTGGCTCCCTTAACGCTGGTCATTGCATCAGTGCATTGGATTCGTCACAGCACGGGTGCACGCTGGTTGGGTCGCAGTCTCAGTAAAAGTCTTTGAATAAGTTTGCTAAATTTTACCTCCAACTTTAAAAAAGCAGTCAAAAACTTGAGCAGCTTAGCGTGCTGCACTGTCATGCGAGTCATCTAGTGTTTCATCCAAGTTTCTGTCACCTCTTTGAGAGTCGTGCCGAATACTGAAGATTGTTTAGCTAAATCCAACATAATTTTAAAGATACCACCCACATTTATAATTTTATCTTCACGATTAAAGACATCGATAATTACTTAATACAGGTTAGACAGCAAAAGTAAAAACTAATGTCAGGTTTTCATTTATCTCTTCTTTGAAAAAAAAGTATTGTGCACTTTTAGTTAAAGGTTTCAAGCGCATTCTCTAAGTTTACAAAAGCGTTCCAACATTGCATTCAGGCTTCTCCAGCTGATTTTGCACTCTGTAATACACTTTCTCAATTTCTTCTAAAGCCTAATTTTCCGGGTTCCAATTTTTATTGATGGGTTTTGAAAAGACTTATTATTTTTACATATTTTCTCAATGGCTGATCGTATGAATAGTGAAACCTCGAATGAGAATGCCAATTCATTTTCAGAAAAATATACTCTATTTTATTGTTTTCTTGAATGGTAAATCTACCGTTCATAATATTAGACGTAATTTTTTTCTCTTCTTGCTGATATACAAAAAGACGATTAAAACTTCAGATGATACGTGTAAAAATATTCGTTTTATGGACGGAAAATCAGAAAACGTTTCCAAGGAGAATCTTTGCAATGTTAGAAATCCCGCGGGATATTGCTAGCAATGTCCCGCGGGATTAATCCCACTATATATTCTGCGGAATCCCGCGGGATTCGGGATTACGGAATTGGAAACCCTAGTAATAACCTAAACAACTTTAAGCAGGCGAAGCAGAAGTTTTATAAGGAATGGGAATATTTATAAGATAGTGAAACGTAATTCAAACTGTTTTATGGAAGTTAAGTGTCAAGTAATATAATTGAAATACCTGTAGAAGCAAACCACCAGTTGTGTCCAACCTATGACCCGCAAAACTGATTCGTGGGGCCCGTTGTTCTGCTCAATATTATGAATCCAAAACTATGTTCGCTGCATTCGGGAACTTCAAAAACAATGAATCATTTTCATTCGGTATTAATAATAATTACTGAAAATTTTAAAGATAAACGGTCATGAATTGGTTTCTAAACTACAAATTCTTATTGATAAAATAAACATTTAGTAATGATAACAACAATGTTTCGCTTAATTTTCCTCCTTTTTTCGTGTTTTTCCATGTTTTGTGTAGGCAAAAAAGTGATTTCATTTGCTTAATTGACCTTTTCAATCTTGCATATAACATGATGCTATATACTGAAATGTTTAATGTTGGTTGTAACATTAAAACTATTTTCAAAACCTTTGATGTTTTTAACCCTTAATCTTAAAACAATAAGTCTGTTGTACAAAAACAAATAACACTTTAAGGAATGCAAAATATCCGGGAGAAGGCGCAGCAATTACACGGTGTACCTTCTACAGGTTTTCGCAGTTTTCTACGGTGTAGGCAGAAGCAGGCTGAGAAAATTTTCAAAGCGGGATTTATGAAATCCATCTTCCTATCCAGACATTTTAAAAGTTCGGACTAGGGTGCTAACTCGGACTGTCCGGTCAAAATCTGAAAGTCTTATATCTATAATCGTGGTGGAACTTTCTATATATTGAAGTAAATACTTTTATCTAATAATAAATTTAAGGTATTTCCACGCTACATTTTTAAGCATCAGAAACGTCATTTGAAATGTGATCCCGTACGTGTATTTTAATCTATTTGAAACACTTAAATGAAAAAGAGTAAAATAGCATAAATTATTTTATTGTGCAAATGTAGTTTGACATTTTCTTAAAATAGCACGAAACGAAATGACAATAATAAGTTTATGCGTTGCATTGACATTACATTAAATATATTTACAAATGTACCAAGTAAAATTTGTGTACATACTTGTACGATGCAACACAGTAAGTGAAATGTAAGACATCACCATTCCTTCGTATTTCATATTTTTAAAGAAATAAATAAATCCTCTATGACAAACATTTTCACATTATTCTTCACCTCTTATATGTTAGTAAGGATCTTTTGAAATACGTGTAATAAGATCTGAATAAATTGTAGTACATTCTTTTCCGGTTTCAAGGGAAAAGTTTCTAGCTATATATATGTAAATAAATATACCTTTTTGTACTTTGCCTATAACCTTCTAGGCTTTATGCCTACTGGATTAAGGTTCGAAACAAAAAATAAATTATTTTTAAGGCAGAAAATAACTGATACATTACAACTGATACTGTACCATTTTTGAGCATTATTTGATTTCTTCAACTGCAATTTCTAAACGAGAATTGTAAAAATTTTGCATGTATTACTTTTTTTTAAATATGCACATTAACGAAGATTAATGTAAAAAAAAATGTTCATATTAGTTCATTTAATTAAAACTAACTGAGTACGAAATTGATTTCTAACGTTTCATACCGTTGCTAATGCGAAGAATGTTCGCTACTTAAACCCATGTAAGAATGAATAAGCATTTACTACATTACCACAGAAGAACGATATTTTGTTGCAGAATTAGTCTATTTATCGAAATGAATTCTTTCAGCCAAAAACACTTCCTAATTTTAAGAAAATAAAATTAAAAAAAAAAAAAAACTAAACAAATCATTCAATATAAATGAAGATTGGTCTCATTCGTGTAGCAATTTTTCTCTAGTATAATTGTTGAAAAAAAAAACAGTTATTACGCATTTCAAACAAATCTAGCGTATATGCTATTTTCGTACCTCAGAGACGGACTAACGTAAATTCGAAAAGTTCGACTTTCCGTTTATTTGTGTTCGCAGAAATTTGTTCCGTATCGAGCCATATGAACGTAATTCTTAAAAAAAATCCTTCTCATTTTCTTTTACTAAGGTTAAAAGAGCGCGTGTCCCATCCTTTGCATACGCCAGAAAAAAGTTTTCCTCTCTCCTGTAAAATTACCACATTGTGGCTTACGTCCTTCTGGCTCCGAGGTACAGTTATTTCAGAATTAAGAAATCTTAGTAAGACTTATGTTTTTTAACATTCTTGATCAAATAATAAATGTGAATTTCAGAAAAAGAACCAGATGAAATTATGCCGGCTATTCAGTTTTTAAAGCATTTCCTTTTTTAAGCAATAATTGCCTTGTACGAAAATTATGATCAATAAATATCAAGTTTATTGACTCCAATTCTGTAATATTATTGCGGTGCTTGCTGCTTGAGAACTATTTTCTACTGTATGAAATTGCTAATTTTTAAGTAACTGACTTTGAAGAGTAATGCGATAACTAATATCTGCATTAATCGACTCTGTTAGGTTTTTTTTCTTTGGCCTTGAATTAAGGCATTCTTTTTCTCCAAGCAGTCTTGCAAATAATGTATTTTATTAAATGAAAATACTTATTTTTTTCTACTTTATAAAAGAAACACAGAAAAAAACCCCCATCAATGTAGGAACGTTAAATCGCAAATTATTTCTAAAATATTAAAAGCAGCACTTCTGAAAGACATACTCTTCGACTCCAAGTAAATATTAGCATGAAATTTCGAGTTGACATATCTAAACAATGGTCCTTCAGAGAAACTAATAATGCGGATATGTTCCATACGTATAATATACTTCAATAAAAGTAAAAAATTGTTGGTAGAAAAGCAGTAACATTTCGAGCAAACATCACTACTAATGTTACACTATACTTGAAATAATATATTTAAGTTCCACTTATGCTTCTGCAAAACATAAAAACAATTACTTCCTACAAAAGTTTCTGCAATTAATTACTCGACTTTGAGATAAAAGCTTATTGCCTACCCTGTTTGTTTCAAGTAGTCCAGAACCAAGATAAGTAATTAAAGTGAAACATTTGAGTTCATTTTCAGTTAACATCGAGTGAGCAAAATTCTGCAAACCGCATACCAATATTTGTTTTAAACTTTACCCTGTATTTGTTTCGGAAATTCATCTGATTCCACTTCAAAACATATTTTAGTTTAAAGGAGAAGTAAATATAAAAGCTGTGTACATTGAGAATTGGGTTCAGTCTTATTAAGACTTGCTTTATTGATTTTCCTTTTTTTTACAGCGCAAATAGAAGCAATACAATTAAACTACATAGTTTAGTGAAATAGCACAATTGCACACAGTAAATCAAACATGCTCAACAATGTAGGAATGCTTAACAAATTTAAAAATCATATTGTTAATGAAAATATTTCTATTTAATATCAAACAGCTAAACACTTCGAATGGTGATTTCTTGTATTATTACTTCTAAAATAAAACACAAAGATGTCGTCAAAAATATGAATAGTGTTTGCAATAAACAGCAGGTTTTCCCATTCAGTAATCCAAACAATTAGCGTTCCTGTAATTTATCAAATAGTGTATTTGATTTTACAACAAATTACACAATAATTTTGAACAACCTCATAATTTTTCAAATTGATAACCTCACTCAGCTTGGATTACATTGAAATAGCATTGATACTACTTTTATAAATGCTACACGCATTTGCATAAAAAATATGCAAAATATTAGCAAATTAGAGCTGAGAGTTCTTACTGATAACTTAAGACACAATAACTTTTTACTTTAAATAAATAATTGCAACTAAATGCATATCTTTTATGAACATAAAAAAATTTTTGTACCTGTGTGTGTGTGTGTTACCATCTTATTACACTTTATTAAGTTTTCACGATGACACTAAAGCACACCTTTTAGATACTTTGGCAGTTGCTGCTGGTAAAAACGAAAAAAAAAAAAACAGATAATGATTTTGCCGTAATCGTAAAAGATACATATGGCTTGTCTTGATGATTTCGTATATTTTCAAAACAATCATAATAATTGTGATCACCACATCATTAAATCACGAGGAAGAAAAGCAGTAGAGAAAGCTGCTCCCCATCTAAATATGAAATTTGACTTTTTACTTGAATCAAATAATAAAAATAATAAAAATACAATGTTGGGCCATTCCTTGTAAAAATGAGATTTCGTCGCTCACGTGACAGCCCATGGATTGGACAGCCCATTTATATGGATACATTTTATTCAAAAAAGATAACTTTTTCAAATATAGTCTTGGCTAGAATAGTTTTATGGTTCGTACCTCAAAAACGATTGAGAGTATAATAAGCTATATTTTTTTTTATCTAGCACCACGTGTAATCTGAGAGATTTCTTCGTTTTATTTTGGTATTCAATAGTAGAATGTTACAAATATACTATTAATACAGAGTTAAAAATATAGCTTGTCTTCACTTGCAGATATATTTTGTGGCATTGCAGCTTCTTGTAATGCAATCAAGTAGTCTATTTCCAAAATCTATACCTACATTTTTAATTGGCTCTCTTGAACAGCTTCAGTGATAAGACTTCTTTAGATTCTGATAAGTGGACATTTCACATGCAGTATTGTATTACGCTTCTTTTATTCACAATAAGCTCAAATGTTCAATAAAGTACAGTAAACTCTTAATTACCCGCAGGGTGGATTAGTCGAAGTGACAACTAACAATCAGGAATATGTATTTTCACCGCAAAAAGCAAATACCATTGCTGTTTTTTTTTTTTTTTTTTGCTGAAAAATTGTCAATGTGAACTCAGTTTTTTTTTTAATGTATTTGTTGCGATTTCTTTATCGTACATACACTTGTTCTTCATTCATGTTAAGTTCTGTCGTGAAAAAATACAAAACATTTTTACAGCACTGTATATATTTTCAATATTTGCGACAGTATTATCTATCAATGCAGCCTCGTTTTGGGGGGAGAACAATGTTTATCTTATAAGTCCCTCATTTAACTTTTTTGTAGCTATCCGCGATTTTTATTATCCGCGGCACTTGTGTCACCCAATTCCGTGTATAATCAGGAGTTTACAGTACAGAAAAAGTATCTGGTTACTTTTATGTATAAATTTATGGACCGGATATCGTCATGAAAAGCCCCTCTGTTCATCACAAAATACCTTAAGTTGTAGAAACCACACAGCCTATTAATTATTATTTACTTCTTCTATAGCAACTATTACTTTTTTTTTGCAGAACATTTTAAAAGTATTTTTCCTGAATTCAGGGACAATATATTGAACCTTAAAGTTTGATCTTAATCTTCAATCTGCAGCTGTAAAAATTCTATACCACCGTATGCAAACTAATTACTAAGAGTAGTTAGCAAGTATCTTATTATTATTACTATTAGAGCCCATTTGGCGCATTTTTATTTAAAAGATTAAGTTTTCTATTTTTTAAATTCATACTTGATCAGTTTAAATACACAAAATTATTTGTCAATAAATTTATGAATAATCGGTTGAGTAATTGGAAGTTTTAGTTCTGAGTTTTAAAAAATGTACTAGAGTCCGTGCACACTAGGTTTGAACGCTGTTTAGTTACATGAAAAGTTTTTTATAGATATATTTTCTAATACATTTATTATAAAACAAAAATAAATATAAAGAGAGGCTTCATAGAGTTTTGCGTATGATAATTATTGAAGTCTTTCAAATTAATTGCATTTTTAACAAATTTAAGTAAACATGAATGCAAGGTGACTATCATTTTTTTTTTATTTCTCACATAAAAAGTTTTCAAAAAAAAAAAAAAAAAAGAGAGTATTTTGTCTTTAATGCATAACTCGATATTAGTATGAAAATTTTAAAACTTAGTGGAAAAAGTTTTTAAATAATTTTCATCTAAATATATTTAAAAAAAAAAGAAAAACGGGTATCCAAACCTGTGCTTCTCTTCATTAAAATTTAACCAACAGTTAAGAGGTCAAGATTTTCTTTGATTTTTCTCGTTTAACAGTTTTGTAAAAATTACTTTAAACACATTTCATTTCAAAAAACTAATAATAATAACTACATTACTTAGAGTTTTTTTTTCAGAAATTATAACGATACATTACTTGTCAATTTGATTGGCATTGATATTAGCCAGTTTTTAGCACAATGCTTTAAAATATACAAACTTTTGTTGCTATTGTATTATTTCTTCACACGTAAAAAATCCATTAAAAACTAAATTAAAAAGAAAGCATTTATATATAACCACAATTAAGAAATTCGCTTACATATTTCTTTCCGGATAAATCGATTACTTAAAAATTTGGTACATTCATGCTCATTTCTGCAGACTTTGAAACTATTTTATTCATCATCACAAAAGCGTTTCCATTAGTGTTAAAACGTACCAGTAGGGATAACTTGTCAATGTTTTTTTTATTCATAAAACTTCTATAGTTGCTCTTTGTATGAAACTAGGAAATAAATTAAGATTATGAATTGATTACATGACCTCAATATTGCGGAAATTAAAGTGTCTAGAATGAAGCTGCTCTCTATAACAATGTTTAATAAGATTACGAACATAAATTTCAATTAACAACAACAAATACTGTTAAAGAGAATAAATAATCTAACAACAAATATATCAGCTTGGGCGAAATGTCATTTGATATGTGGGAAGAAGCTTCAAATATTTTCTAGCAGAAAGTCTTCAGTTGGAAGTGATTCACATAAAAGTGTTCTGCATCTGTTTGCTATTCGTATTACAGGTATCGAGCTTACGTGAAGTACCACATATTGAAGTTCTTGGCGCGGTGCTTGGAAATGCCTTGAAGTTTGGCGATGGCCACGTCGGAGGAAAAGGTCCTGAACAAAGTGGTGTGTCACCATACTGGTCCCTATAGGCTTCTTCTCTAAATGTCTCATTAACCAAGTGACATCGAAAGCACAACATTTCTTTAAACGATCTTCTAAAGTCCTGGTGAAACGTAACGTATATAATAGGGTTGAGCATAGAATTTGTATATCCTAGCCATAACACACAACTTCGAACAACATGTGGCACCCATAAATTTGTGAAAAGAGACCTCAACAGCGCAACTACGAAAAACGGCAGCCAACAAACTACGAAGGCAGTCATTATGATTCCTAAGGTTATAGAAGCTTTTCTATCTTTCACGATTGCTGAAATCTTTGGACGATAGACACCAGTCACGGCTCTATCGCCTACTTTGTATGCTTCTAAAGTGCACATCTTGTTAGCGTTGCCGTCGCCTTTTTCAATCGACAAAGATCTACGGTGATTGTTTAACTCAGGCGCTTTAAGCTGGACAAAGACGTCTAATTTCTCTGACTTTGAATCCCAAATTGAAGAATATTGTCCGGAATGTCCACTACCACTTTTGGGAAGATATCTTTGAGCAACAAGGCGGCCTTTCTTGTCTGATTCGACAACGCGTTTCGCCGCGAGATATATCTTGCAGTACATCATTACCATGACCAACATAGGAATGTAAAAAGAACTAAGCGTGGCATAGAGCTGGTATCCAAAGTTTTGACTTACATCACAAGTAGGGTTGTCCTCGGTTCCATGTTCATTTCCGAGAATAAGCAACGGTGGTACACTCACCAAGGTTGACATAACCCAAGTAAGACCTATGCTGACGTAGGTACGCCTGGATCGTCGTCGTACACCGTACGTGAGGGGTTTTGTAATAGCTAAGTAACGATCGACGGAAATCATGCATAAATTTAAAATAGAAGCTGTACAGCAGGTGATGTCGAAGGCTACCCACATGTTGCAGATTGTTGCACCAAGGCGCCAGTCACCTGTGAGTTCATAATGAAGTGCTATTGGCATTACAAGGAGGGCAACGCACAAGTCAGACACAGCAAGGGAGACCAACAGAAAATTTGGAGCACGTCTCAATTTTCTTACGAGGCACACCGACAAGCACACTAACATGTTGCCAATTGCTGTGATGACAATCATAATTCCTGAAAGAAAAATGCCCAAAATTAAAATCAATTATTTATTATTTCCCTATAACAAGACTAGATTTGAAACGTAAAAAAATGCATGAACTAAACTAACTGATGCCATTAAAACATTTGTTGGGCTTTCTAAAAATTACCTGGAAGGTACGCTATAATTGTTAATTTATGTAATAATTTACTTCTATAATTATGTATTCAACATCGTTTTAAGAAATGTATTTCAGTCCCTTTGGGAACTGCAGTTAAAATATCACATTAATACATATTGGCATCAGAGTTTTTTGAATAGAATAAGTAGAGCAGTTATTGTTATTAATTTCAACTTCATACTTGATCAAAAAGGTATTAGGAAAGCTTTAACAGTAGGCGAAAAGAGTAAAAGATAAATTTGAATTAAATAAATTAAATGGAAAAATAGCGCACGTAAGAAAGAATATATGTGGAGCAGCAGAGGAGTCAACTCCGTCAAACATGTTTTAACATTATTACCATTATACTAATGAAATGGTTCATACACATTTAAAGTTCTTTATAACCAATCTGAACAGGTCAATTCTGGCTGTGCTGGTGACTACCATTAACAACATACACATCACTTCTACTGTTTCTTGTGTCGTTATTTACATACATCTTGAAATGAATACTAAATTTGTCATTTTCCTCTTTGAGTGTATACTAATAATGTACAAATAACAGTAAAAATCAGCGAATCCATTATAACTGCATCAGTTATTTTCGCTTATTAGAAGTGTTTAAAATACAAGCATGGCATATTTTGTTTTGTCTTATTTAAGTGCTTCATATTTATTGCAAAAAAGTGTATGGATTTTAAAAATGTCTATGAATTAAATTTTCCTCTGCCAAGAGTGTAAATGTTAGTCTTAAAGAATTCGCCATTAATAGATACATATTCATTAATCAACCCAGCACACGTATCGTGGTTTTTTTCACAGCTTAATCTTAGAAGAAAAAAAAAAGACTTTATGTACTTTTGTAATCAAATCAACAAGCCAAAACGTTTTTTAAAATTAAAACTCCCACACAAAATATAGATTTTCTTTTCTACGGTTTTCTTAACTAAGAAAAAAAAAAGCTTCACGATGCTTCGTTTGGCAGATTAATTCCCTAAAGGTACCTTTAAATACATTTATTAAATCTATCGCATAAGCACATTACCGCTTCCATCGTCTATGAAACATATGTTACCATATTACATGAATTATGCTGATTGTGGATTCTTTCGATAGAGTGTTAGGTACAAAGTTGTTTTCTTTACAAGAAAGTTGGGAAAGAAAAGAAACTGAAGCAGATTAATTCATCGTTACACTTTAAACATTTCTTTCGCAAATAAATTCGAATCCTTTGCTGAAAACACTTATTAAAATTCCACACTTTTCTCGTCGACGTGATCAAAATGAAAGAAAAAGAAAAGCTATTTAAATCTCTTTTTTTCTTTCCGATTTTAGAAAGTTTCTCCCACAAAGTAGTTTCTGAGAAAATTCTTTCCTTTCTTATTCAGAAAAGAAAAAGAATAATAAAGAAGTTTTCAATCAAGTTTGAAGATTAGAACTTCAGTTTTTTTTTTCCGAACAAAACCTTCGACACAGAAAACTTATTCTACCTTTTATTTCATCACGAACAATTGTCAACTTTCAGGAACCGGAAGATATTTATATTAGAATTTCGATTTTAAATTAAACGCATGTGTTATATTTTAAATTAGCAGATTCTTAGAAATATTTAGCAATTTATTCAGCATTTAATTCTGCTTCAATAAACCTATTTACCCAAATACAGGCATGTTTGTAAAAATTGCAACAGAATGAAGGAAAAACCAGAATTGACTAAATTTTATAACACTAATGGTACGTACTAAAAAAAATTAAATGAATAAAAGTGTCAAAAATATTCACAATAAGCTTCAAAACGTTCAACACAAAATTTACTTCGTTTGGGAGAAAACAGATTTTGCTATCCGCATGCTAAACCGAAGCTCGACTGATGTTCAAAACCTTGTGAGAATATTTGCTAGAGAGCAGCATTAATCTGCTATGACTGTTGGCTCTATAGTAATAACTCGTTCTTGAAAAAGAAATTTGTGTAAACGTGTCCCGGTCTACTCTATATGAAATATTTTTAAAAGATCACTTCAATCAATATTGAGAAAACTAAATTGAGATTTAATATGGAACTAATCAAATTACAAACAGTTAGGGGAGGGTGACAAAAAGCAGGTAGGTTAATACAGAACGTTTGAAAATTGTAGCTTTTCGGTTTTTAGTAGCAACAGTTTCGGTTTTATTTCCTGGCAGTGTTCTTGAACTTCAAAATAAACAGTGTTTTTTTTTTTTTTTTTGTATTATTTCAAACCCAATATTTATTCATTATCAAACTTTACAAACATTTGAAAAACCCGCTTTGCCCTACGAGGGCGCCCAAAACGGGTAAGCTTAATTAATTGTCATTTGGTACATTTGCCAATCAAATATGTAGTTATAAATGATTAAAATAGTTGACTAGCTACCTGCCATTATAAAAATTATAAAATAGTTGTGCTTATCCAATTCAAAATCAGCACATTTTTAAAAATAAAACATAAAGAAATAACTGATTAAATTAATAGACTAATGAATTGCCACCCTAAAAATAACTTTTTAAAGTTGTACTTATCCTAATGAAATAGAAAATATAAGTCAGCACACGAGCCAAGAAATTTTCTATAAATATATGATTAAATCCTATACCCGCTTTGCCCGAAAGCATGTTTTTTAATTCAATAATTATAACCGTACATTTAAAAAATGAAACAAACGAAATGACTATCGTAGTTTGTAGGTGGATGGTGTCAGAAAATCGTAATATTATTGACAATAAAAAAAATTGTTCTTCGACTAATCGCAAGTTACAGAGCTTTTTTTAGAAATAAATGTATCATTTTTAATTTTAGGCCTGGATGCGCCATGCTGCTACACTGCTGCTTAAGTGGGACTGGTTAAAACTTGTGGGTTAAACACGACATACGTATGCATCGAAGTTTTTACACCATGGGGAGGCATACGAACGCCTACGCGCTTCGGGCGACCTACCCGCTTTGGCCACCCTCTCCTAGTCCATGATACCTAATGCCTTACTAGACCATCATCCCTGGCTTTCATCAAGTATGAAGATGGAAAATGCATTCTGAAGAGGGTGATAGTCACTTTAGCTACTCGACGCAAATGACCAAGTTTGTACTTCAAGCAAATTCGTCTATCGTTTTAGTCCAAGTTGAATATAGATTCATCAAAAAAGATAAAAGCTTATTGAAAGTGTACGCTATTGTCATTGTTGATAAGCCCTTTTCTGCGGAAGTTCCCAATAATTCAGTCATAGGAATCCTTCGCAAGGTATTATATGCATGTATTAAATTTCGCAGCAGACGGTGACGGTGACAGTTCGGTTATATTTTTGGTCACTAACAGTCAAATATTTAATTTTAAAAAGTCCTTTTATACATAAAATATGATTTTCTATGACAGGTGGAAACATTTATGTGTGTGCATGTCTGTAACCCTACCTTTTCTGGATTTTCAATGTCTACCAGGTCAATACTGCTATCGTTTAATATAAGACATCAGAGGGAACTAATTCCACCTTGTCTCACCTCTCTAAACGCTAAGGGAACGAAGATATAAATAAAAACAGTCTACTGAACATTCAGGGGAAATTGCATTAAAATCATCATTTGTCACCCATCGCAGCGGCCTTGAACACCGCAGGGGGACAGCGGGAGTTGTCGAGCTTTTCTGCCAAAGAACATTTAGTGAGTCTGTTGGACACATGAAGTATTTTATTGAAAATTAATCATTTAGAAATATTCCAACAGAACCATCCAGCAAAGCTCTTTCCAACAGGGGAACTATTCGCGAGGAACCAGCTACGAACATGTTGTTCATTGTTTGAGACAGCAGAACTTACTTTTATCCGCATCACCCCACTTTTAGTGTTACGCCTTATGTTACAGAAAAATTTACTGGTCCTACTATTGTAATCTGTTTGTACTAATTTTTGAAGTATCATTTTTCTCAGTTGGAATTAACTTTTAGCTGTTTGTCATCATACCCACCTCTCTTCGCCAACTTACCCAATCGGTGGGATAAGATGACAAAAAATGATTTTTTTATGACATATTTTTCATACCTAGAAATCTAGTGTTTCATTTTTTTTTAAATTAAACTTAACAAATTAAAAAAGTCGTGAGCATAAGCTTCAAAATTTTAATTCATATCTAAAGCGAGATTTGTATTTTTTTTTTTTTTTTGAAGCTTAATATCGTCATTTTTACCCATTTTCCCTAATGTCCGTTGTGTTAGTTACGGCTCGCTACCTTTGCAAAATTAACCTAGACGCATTGTATGTACCCCCTTCCCTTCAATATTGTGTACCGCTTTAGTTTCGCTCTTCTTACGGTCTGTAACTCTTTTACGCATTTACAACTAGTCATTTTTTTCGTGTTTTCTTGCTAATACTGTATAATTATTAAAAAATAAAAATGAGTTTGTTGGAGATAGTACTGAAATAACGATTTTTTTTAATTTTGTTTATGTTAGTTTCACTACCATTTATTTGCTTTTCACTTTTATTGCAATTTCGAGACAAAAAATTTGAACTATTGAATAATGCATCTTTGTTATTGAAAACTTGATAAATTCAGTTGATTACACGTTTTCAACGAATTTGATTTATACTTGACGATTAAAATCCTTATCATTTCAACTAATATTCTATATTTATGTATAAAAGCGTAATAGAAAGTAAAATTTATGAAAATAATCCTCTCTGCTTCTAAAGGATGTTTTGTTTGCTGGCATGAAAATACCTCGCCTAATACAGAATAATGAAAAAAGCGAGGGATAAAAAGCAGAGTGGACGCATAGCTATTTATTTAAAAAATATATTCTTATTCTATAAAAATGAATATGCATTGAAGAAATAAGGAAAGGTTTTGAGATTCAGCAAATATAAATGTCGCGATTTTCTTTTTACTATGATTCATATTTGAAGCAAAAATTTATTATTATGTTCTTTTTTTTTTTTTTTTGAAAATATAGATTTCGAAAACAAAATGTAGGTATAAGAGAAATATGTTGTGTGATAGAGGAAAAAGACACATTTTCGTAACGCTATTCAAAAACAGTCGACCGAATTTTTCACTTCTTAGAAACTCATAGAAGTGTGGAAGGTATTATTTTTATAACAATCTCTTCAGTTTACTATACTTTTCTAGTCGTTTTTCTACAACAAACAAAGCAAGTGAAAAAAAAAAAAAAAACTGGTGAATATACCTTTATTGTATAGTAGAAGAATTATAATCCTATATAATAGTTTTGTAAAAGATGAACAACAATAATAATCCTCGTATAAATAATAGCCGATGGTCGAGTAACCCGCGTGTTTCAACAATGAAACTCGTGCCACGCCATGATAACTTGATAAAAAGTTTTGGTAATGTTTAACATACAGGGAAAGACTTTATTGTGACAAGGCTGAACTCGATCCGGTAACTGTATTTTGTGAATGCATTCTCTAAAACAGGAGTTTGACCTGTTAGTATAATTGTGTTTAATGACCGTGACTTTGCAGCAACCGAGTCAGAAGTTTGTAGTCCAGATGAGACTACCAAAATAAACATGCTATATATTCGGTGTCAGCTGTTCAAGATGCACAAGAACAATGTACGGATGAAATTAACATAAATTCGGAGGAATCAGTGGATAGTTCTCATCAAATTATGATCGTCGGTTCTATTGATGATTTTGTTAAGGTGGCACACATATTACCTTTGCATAAAAAATGGAAGGCAGAAGAGGGAAACCTGCTTCGGCAAACGTTCTAACATCATCGCCACAGAAAAAGGACACAAAACAAAAAAGGCCGCAAAAAACTGCATAAAACAACTGGTATTGCAATATTTGCCATAGAAATGAAGTGCAAGGCATGATTTAGTGTATGAAATGCCACCAGTAGGTTCATCAACACTGCGCCAAGTTAGCCCAAAGCAAAGGAAATTCTATTGCAAATCCTGTAAATAGAACTGACAGTTCAAATGCAAATAATTATATCATTTTTTATTACGGTTCAATTTAGGAAGCGCATGGTCAATATAAGCGCAAATACTCCTAAATTGGACTTTTGCAACTTTGTCAAAAATAGTTTTCAAAAAAAAAAAAAAACTATCGTCATATCTACAGAAAATGCAAGTACCTATAGCGGTTTCTAACTAAATTTGGCTTCAGATGCTCTATTTTTTATTTTTGTTTTGCTTCAAATTTAGCGACACGGGTCTCTCGTTCTTAGGGGGTCCAATATAGGCGGTCTTCCCCTAAAGGAAGTCGCACGCTAAATGTTTTATAAATGGAAAAAGAAAAAAACTTTTGGAAAAAGTAAGTACCATGAGATGCTTTTTCTATCCTGTTAATCAAAAAAATGAATTCATCGTGCTTTGATTATTCATTAGATATGCAGTTCTCTAAACTTAACAACCCTTTTCCAATTCTTTTTGCGTATAATAAATTTATTCTTTTGCAAGGGACATTTGGGGCAGTGAGAAGAAAAGGCATATAAGTGCCAAAATTGAAAATTTGAAGATAACCAGTTGTTGTCTTTGTCTTGTGCCAGCTAGGCTGGCAATTTGGGGTGCGTTGTTTCACTTTTCCAACTGTTCCGTAATTTGGTGTGAAATCCGACTTCCACAGTACACACATGCTATAGGGACCCGTTTATAGGGTAGGCAACCATTCACAGCATAACAACATATTCACACTAAGGAAGGAAGGACAAGGACAGGAGAGAGAAAGTACATCCATGTTCAAGCCGGGATTCGAACCCGGGACCTATCCAAGGCAGTCAGACTCCTCTGACAGATAACCGGTACAAATGGAAATTGAACCTCTCCTTTGTTTTGGGCAAGAGATAGTACTAGTAGCCCTGGTAGGTGCTCTGAACAGCATGATTTAGAAAAAAAAATCAATGAAAGCCTACCTAGGACCACAACTTTAAACGCGTTTTATTCAAAATTTGAAGACGTTCACTTACTTCCCTTTGCTTCTCACCGCCTCATTTGTAATTCTCAGTTAGTCGTAACTCACCGCAGCAATATTTTCACGACAATCTTAGTGCCGTACTTAATTTGCTCTCACCATCACATCAAAATACGCATCGGTATTAAACAATCCCCTATGTTTGAAAATTAAATGCCACAAGAGGTTAAGTATATGAGATGTGGGGATGGCAGAGGGACAACCGTCATATTATTGTGACAATGCAGGTACAACAATAGAATGAGAGCATAAAGCAGGCTCTTCAGCCACTAAGATTAGATTTAATATGCTAGAGATCAAATTTTCTCTCCAGATTTTTTATGGCACAATATCCTAATTGCTCGGCATTTCAAAAGTAGTTTTCAATCTCTGACGAAAACGAAAAGTTTTCAACTAAAATAAGTTCTTACATAAAGGTAATTTCAATGACCTAGAGAAAACACGGAAGTTCTTTGTATTTTCAGTAAGTTACCGCCCTATAGCAAGGGCTAAGGCAGAAATACATAAAATACACCGCCAGCTCAGTCAATTCCAGTCGAGTCATTGCTTCGATCACTCGTCATGTCAGTGCTAATTCTGTATTAGCTATCAGTTTGTTCGGCACTCATGACTTCCTTAAGAGGCTTTCCACCTCTAGCTCAGTCACTCCTATGCCGGGCTAATGAGTGCTAATTAGCACGAAACTGCAGTCCTCGGCTGGAATTGACAGAGCTGGCGGTGTATTTCATGTATTTCTTTGTCTTGTTTTAACATTTGGTACACATGTTTGCTCAGATGTTCGACGTAACTCTTTTGATGAGGGCGCGATTTTATTTTGGACGAAAAAAATAAGAGTAAAAGAGCTAACTTTTACTTTCATAACAAAAAAATAAATAAAGAAAGAAAGAAATAAAATAAAAATGTAAAACAACGACCGCCCCCCTCCACCCCTGTGTGTTTTTTCCCCTCTACTGGTGTCCCTGAACAGAAACATTATCAGGTACAACTCTTTTTAAAAAGGCGGAAACTAAAAAATGATTAATTAAATCATTTCATAACGCAGGTTATATGTAGTTCAAACAGGAATTTTATTACAAAAGTTACTAAATAATTTGAAACCAATTCTTAATTTTTTTCTTGCTCTGGAAAAATTACTTCAAAAATGATCAGTACCGAAATTTTTTTCTTCAGTTTCGATAATGGTGTTCTTTGGTTGAATTAACAATGGAGGTTGTTAGTAACATACAGTGCTCAAAAAAGTGGATTTTAACCAAAATTCAACAACAAACTAAGAAGTTCCAAAATGTTTGCCATCAATTTCCAAGCTGCATACCATTATATCTATCTCCATTAGAACTTTAAGCCTCAAATGTGAAAGTAGAAAGTATCAATTTGGTGTCAAAACGGTTATTTATCCTTATGAAAAGGACTTTGCACGATAATACACAGTAAATTAATAAACCGGAATTTAAGCTATGAAATATCTTCAGTTCAGAACTTACAAGCAACTTTAAAAACAAATTTTAGTTACCTTCTGCTTGCAAACTTAGAAAACGAAAAAGGTGCTTTAATGTATTGAAACAATCAAAAGTGGGTGAAATCATTTTGTATTAGAGAACTCTCAATTTCAAGACACAGATGCTTTTAGGAGACTGCATTTTATACTACATACTGAGGACTTTTAATTCCTACTAGCTGCGTAGCCCGGCTTCGCACGGATAACCTCAAAAATAAAAGTAATGTCAAGTGTCGCGTGTTCAACAATCAGACTTGAAGAAAAAAAAAACAGTACAATTTTGCGGCAGATTGCAGAAAAATAACCAGAAAGGAAAAATTTTAAAACCCCCGATTACATGTAAAGCCTCAAACTAAAAGCCGGAATTTTATTTTTTCATATTCGAGAAGAAAATTGCAACAGATCTTACTTTTCAATGATTTTATTCACACTACAAATTTTAATAAAAGCATTGTTTCGGAAAGTTGTGTTGAAGCACTGAATAATAATTTGAATGGAGGAAAGCATTCGAAACGTAGGCTTTTTATGTCAAAATCCAAGTATCGTATTTAATAGTTCTTAATTGATATCTCCGCTAATTATTATCGGAGGATTATGTTAAGTAGCCTAAAATAAGGAAAATTTTGAATCTATCGATACCTGGTTCGATGGTCAGTTCATTGGCGTTCGGGAGAAGTAACTCAGTTATAGATACATAGATAAATACATACACAGATACATAAGTACTTACGCTAAGTTTTAATTATATAAGATTTTTTTCATAATATATTTTACTGCTTTGCTTCACCTACGTGGATTTACCTAACTTAGGAAATATTGAAGATAACCTTAATCATTTTTTCTCTCATTTTCATCCTATGGACAACATTCTAAAATTTCACACTTGGAGTTTTGATTAGTTTCTTAAAAACAGTGGGAAATATAACAGCTTATTCTTTACTCCACGTCGAAAACAAAATCTCTCCATTATTTTTTGCACCAACTCCAAATATAGTTTCCATTAAGATATTACTTTCAAACGCAGTAATTTAATAATTCAATTGCTCAAAATTGAAAACAGAAATGGGAACTAACTAAAAAAGAGAACTTTTTATTGCTGCAGATAGCTGTGCGAGGCATTCTTTTAATATTTTTTTTATGTCCAATAATAACGCGAGAATTTTCAAAGCGGAATTCTTTCGCACAAAATGCCAGGAAACTCTATAATTAGCTCATTAAGGGACAGCTCAATGCAAATGAAACATTTTCTGGGTTCACAAGAGAAAATGGTTTGTTTAAGGCTCGATTTATTCGGTGAACAGCGAAGGATTTTATTCGAGTAGGTTGCTTTTGTATAATCTATACTTTTTATTGAATTAGTTTGAACAGCTTATTAGTTCTACATTTGTGAATAATTTCGAAAGATCGCAATTATATTAATTACAGATTTTTCCGATGAATATTTTAGCATGGTATTTTGGAAGCATCAGCATAAGAATGTGTTTTTGGAAGTAATGTATTTAAATATTCTGTTAGATTTCCGTACTGTATTTTCTTTCAACCCTAAATCACAACAGTCGGTTTCAAAATTAAATCTTTACATGTTTCATAATCTTAACAATGTTAACGAATACTGTATTCAAATTATCGCAATTACATATTCTTTGATTTTTCAAAGCTATAGACTAATAAATAGTGTGTATAAAGTACAAGTATTAAAATAGAGTTAAAAATTTAGCAAACAGGCTGTCAAATGAAAGCCCCTTCATCATTGCAAAAAGGAAGAACGAATAGCCCACCACTAAAGACCAAACGACAAATGAACGATAAATGGAAAAGCAAATACAAATGTGACGACTAGCAATAGGCTCTTGGCCCAGCAAGGCTGGTCCTAGTCAATTTATTAGTGCAAATGAAGATCAATGGCCCTTTTTAAACTATTCACGCCCTTGCTCATTACCATCTCTTCCGGTAAGCTGTTCCAAGTGCCCACAGCCCTACTAAAGTAGTAGTTTTTCCTTATATCCAGGTTAGCCAGAGATTTGAATAGCTTAAAACGATGACCCCTCATCCTGTTTTCGGCGCAAAAATTTAATCCAATAACATCATTCATTTTGATAAATTTAAACAACTGAATCATGTTCCCTCTGATCCTCCTTTGCTCCAGGCTATACATATTAAGCCCATTAAGTCTGGTATCATAATCTAAATCTGAGAGTCCCCTTACTAGTCTAGTTACCCTTCTTTGAACCCTTTCCAATACACAAATATCTTTCCTCAGATAAGGCGACCAAAACTGCACAGCATACTCCACGTACTCCACATACTCCATGGTCTTACTAAACGCTTACATAAAGGCGGAAGAACCTTTCTAGGTTTGGTTGAAATAGATTTATTGATAAACTCAAGCACTTCTGATGACTTGGTTACTTGCAATGCTGCACTGTTGACCAAACTTGAAGTCCTGATTTATTAAGATACCCAGATCAATAAAATTTTCTGCCTGACTAATGATTGAACCCTGTAAACGATAACTCGTACGCTTATTTTTATGACCTAGGTAGCGCTTGACATTTCTCTACATTAACTGTCATACCCCATTAATACGTCCACTTAGTAATATAATCTAAATCCTCTTAAAGCTGTTTTACCTGCTGATTTTCTACAATCTCCATATCTTTACATAATCAGCAAAACAATTCATGCTTCCCGAAATATTCTCATTGATGTCATTTATAAAAATAATAAACAAGAGAGGCCCTAAAACTGAACCCTAAGGAACCCCGCTAAAAACATCACTCCATTTAAAATGATTTCCCCTCACAACTACTCTTTGTTTCCTTCCAGTCAGCCAATTTCTAACCCATAGTAAAGTTTTAACTCTGTTTTAATCATTAAGAAGGGATAAAATGGAGGGAGTGAAGACTGTCATTCATGAAACCAAGACCCCAAGTCACGTGATAGATTTTCAGCAAAGCATTGGAAGAAATCGGGTTTCCTTCGCCTCTTTCACGCAAAACGTGCCAATCATTCGTCGTAGTTGTGTCACGTGACTTGGGATCTATTTGTCAGCTTTTGCTAAGCCAATGATTTTACTTGCTCCCTCCATTTTAATTCCTGCTCTAAGGTTTTAATACTTTATTTGTACTCTATACATGTTTTGTCCTTCTACTTATTCCATAGTACAAAGTTTTCGACTGCTTTTTTACAATAGACTAATATTCAGATTCTCTAAAGAATTTTTTATTGTTTTACTTTTTTCTTGTGACATGATTCTGCTTGTGCACTATTAAGAAAAGGGTTCCAAGTGGCAAAAAATATGTTTAATTAGTTTTAATAATGTATTTTCTCCATTTTTTTCTGTTATACACCTGTCTAGAACGCTGCTGGTCATAAAGGCTACATTAACTAGCAATGGATGGGTTTTTCTGATTTTGATGGGTATGTATTTTCAACACTATTTTTAACATTGAATCTAATAAAACTTTTCATTTTGTCCCATCACGTCAGTGTTTTTTGGAAGCGAAAATAGCGCTATTTCTTTCTATTAAAATTGATCATTTTAACATTAAAAATAGAAAGCGAATTCAGTTAATAAATAATTAAAATAAAATAAGTAAATAAAATGAAGTTACGATAATATATGTTTCTTTTGAGCAATCACGTTTGCTTATTGCTTTCATTTGACTGTTTTTGGCGTGCTATCATTTTATTTTCCCACCCTCGCACCATCACCATCCACCGGCTCCTCACGATGCTGCTCCTATAGCGAAAGCCGTCTCCAGGTTGCATCCATGTCCTACACACACGCGCATACATACACAACACACACATATACACACAAACACATACACACACATACACCTACACACATACACAAACACATAAACACACGCATACATACAGACACCTACACATACACACACAAAAACATACACACAACTATCCACACATTCATGCCTGCACACAGACACAAACACATATGTCTACACACACATACACATACCCCGCCCCCACGCACTCATTCATACACACAACTACCCACACACTTATGCCAGCACACAGACACAAACACACATGCCTACACACACCTACACATACCCCCTACACACAAACACACACGTCTAAATACACACACTCGTGATTGCAAAAAACATAATTTGAATTCAAGATGTCAAAATTCAATTTTTTTTTTAATCTTGCATAGTTAGTTTGCTAAAACTAATTAAAAGTTAAAGCTTCTCAAAAATTGGTGTGACTTGCCATGGCGTCAAAAAAATTAGTCACTCCAGGGCTAAGGTATGCAGTATACCGACAGCTCTGTTATTACATCCAGAGACTGTAGTTTCGACCTTGCTATGGACTCATCAGTCTGGAATTGTGAGCTGGAACCAGATGTCATTTCGTTGAAGATAAAAGTGGCAACAAACTGGTAGCTAAAGTAAATTTAGCTCTCCAGCGAGTGTTCGCAGTCATTGCAAAACTTGAGTATTAAACAGTAAGTTACTGCCATTAAGCCAGGGATAAAGCAGAACTACATGCAAGATACCGGCAACCTAGGTTAACGCATCCAGAGATGAAACTGCAGTCTTTGGATGTGATAACAGAGCTGTCGATACATTATATGTCCTGTTTTGTTGTTGAAGAGCGTACTTTTATCAGAGATAGAATTTTGCCAGGTTTTAAAGAGCCTTTTCTACATTTTTTTACGCCTTTTGCGTAAATGTAGCACAAAACGAAAATCCACGCAAATGATTTCAAATAGAGCATGACTATTTTTGTACTCATTTTAAATAACCTGCCAAAAACGGTTGGTTTGGATGTTAGTATATTTCACTATCAAAATGAAAGGTGATGCTGCATGTTTACAAAAATATTCACTTTAACACTTTCATACTCTTCCAAGTAATCTAAAAATTGTAGAGTAAAATTATGGGGTTAATGTAGTAGGTAATTACAATTCAGCTCTTTTCAAAGTGTTCCGCGGATACTCAACAAAGTAAGTTTTTTTTTCACGACTTTGAGGGAATGTGAAGATTTTTTTTTTAATATAAATTCACTACTATTTCTAAAAGTATTTATGTCTTATTTCGTGCAAACATTTTCAACAAAGTGAAACAGTACATAGTTTTCTAATTTTTCAGTTACCTACTTCATATACTACTCGCCCGACGGTTTTACGTTTAACTATTTTGTGCAATACAGAGCAGAAAACTGCTCGGTTATGATACATAACGCAAACGTGCACAACTTGAGGCCTTGCAGTTTTCATGGGGAGAATCAACTGTATCGTGAAAATAATTTTTTTCAAAGTATTTAGTTCATATATTTAAAGACCTTAAGCAAAACCATCGTTACTTGAGCTGCTAAAAAAGTATGCGACATTTTGAATACATTTTGATTTTTTTAAAGCGTTTTACACTGTAAAAACGATTCAGAAATATTCTTGGAAAATAATGGGCAGCTGATGTACCCAATTTCCGCCACAACCATATCTTGTATAAAATGAGGAATGTTTTCCACCAAGAGTAAATAAACTTCCTGAAATCATCCACATTTTTTTCTAAATAATACAGAAATATCTCCGGTTATCGCCAATAATGTTTCTGGAATCTTCAGCGAAAACTTAAGTAGCTTTTAAGTAGGAACTTGGCGCCTTCCTGATTTACCGAGAAAGCTCAAAAAGCATTCTTGCAACTAGGGTCAGCGCTAAGACAGAATTGCAAGTACCAAACACGTCACTTGCTTGCAATTCTTGCCAATCTGTGAAATCCAGGGATGTATATTCGCTTTCATCGGAAGTTTAGTCAATCTGGATGGGCCGTAATCGCTCTTTAGCCGATACGCTTAATAAATACGTTCAGTTAATCTTCAAAGTGGTAGCTAAAAATATTTTTTACAACTATGAGAAATCTGCATTCGTTCAGCATGGAGTAATTCAGGAAGCCCTTTGACTAAAATACTTAATTTTCACAGGAAATTGGTAAAATCCTGTGACATCGCAAAACGTTCCATGGACATTACTAGTAACATTTCAGATTTTTTTTACAGTGTAACAGTAAAACTGCTGTAAATATTACAGTTTTTATCTACGCAACTGGTTCAGAAAATATATTTGATCAAAAAACTTTCGCACTTACAAAAAGAAAAAAACTATGTTCTAGTATTCACAGGATTATATTTTACCTTTTGTTTTTTAAGTGAAGGCTTTGACCGAAAAAGAAATGTAATGAAAACGATATCATGGAATGTTTACGCTTCAACAAAAACAATACAAGTTGTTATGAAAACTGCTTAACCTTGTTTCAGCCTTTATATAACATTTTTCTCATTTAGTTTTATTTATGAAAGATTTGTTCTGAAACTAAATATTTGTGTTGGGATTAGATTTAGCAATTGTACTGGCAAGAAGCAAAAATATGTTTGCCTTATATAAGGATCGTAGCAGCAACATACTACATTGAAAAACTTTCTGTGTTAAATTTTTTAATATGTTTATGGGCGAAGAAGAACATTTTTCATAAAGTATTATTATGAGGAGGGAGAACACTCGTTCTTCATAATTAAGAGATTTTTCACATTTTAGCCTATAGTAGTTCTTAAAAAAATAAATTCTGGGATTTAGAAAAAAGGAAAACTAATGTAGTTTTACTATTTCTGAAAAAAAAATTTTTTTTTTGAATTTTGTCATTTTGAATTCAAATTATGTTTTTCGCAATCACGAGTGTGTGTGTATATGTAAGCGTGCGTGTTTGTGTGTGGAGGGTATGTGTGTGTGTGTGTAGGCATGTGTGTTTGTGTCTGTGTGCAGGCATGAGTGTGTGGGTAGTTGTGTGTATGTGTGTGGGGGTATGTGTATGTGTGTGTAGGCATATGTGTTTGTGTCTGTGTGCAGGCATGAGTGTGTGGGTAGTTGTGTGTATGTGAGCAGTGTGTGTGTTTGTGTGTGTTTGTGTATGTGTGTAGGTGTATATATGTATATGTGTGTAGGTGCGTGTATGTATGCGTGTAAGTGTAGGATATCGACGAAACCTGGCGACAGTTTTCACTAGAGGTGCAGCATTGTGAGGACCCGGTCGACAGTGATGCTGTGGAGGGTGGCGGTGGGAAAAATGATAGGACATCAAAAACAGTCAAATAAAAGCAATAAGCAATCGTGATTGCTCAAAAAAAAAACAAATGCTCTAGCAAGTATTTTTTTCTTTGAATATAACTAAGTAATGAAGTCATAAAAGCACTGGTTTAAACGTTATATGTAGTCCAGGAAATGTGTCCGCAGTGAAAAAAAAAATATACTTCAAATTTTTCAAATGCTTCTGGAAAATGAGTACTTTTTAAATACACTCAAAGATGGATTTTGACCAGTAAAGCTATCCTCTTCAACCCTCTAGAATGTCATACAAACAATTTGAGTACCTCGTCTGCACATAGACTTCAAAAATCCTGTAAAAAACTAAAATACAGTCTTCACGTATTTTGTAGTTCAACTTTTTCCTACTCTCTCCCAGGGGGGAAATTAAGGGGAAAAAAAGCAATACCATTGGTAAAACCAGAAAAGTTCCAACTTCAAAATATAATGTTTTTCCCTTATAATTTATCCGTTGATTTAAGTGTTACATACGTAATTATGTTCAATAAGAGAGGGGTTTAAAGAAGAGAGGGACGGGGAGCTCATTTACAATTAAAATTGAAAAAAAAGCATAAATTTATTTTTTGTACATGTTTAATTCCTTTATTTAATTTTAAGAAGGAGTGTCAGATGGTTCAAAGGCATGCCAATGCCCTTCCCTTTAATTTTATGAAGAATATGAAATATTGAAAAAAAAAAAAAAATTCGACTTATCGAAATTCCTTTGAAAATATCTGATTAGCGCTTTTCCTTTTCATATACGACATGCCTTTTTCTGTACTTGTGTAATACATTTAAAAACATTTTGAATAAAATACGTAGTTTTTAATGAAATGGTTACATTTTGTTCATGTCCTTGCAAAGCAAATTCTTAAACATTGTGCGACAAATGCTAAACAGGTCCCTCACACAAAGCTAAGGCACAGGAGATCAAAATCGATGCAAAATATGAAAACGTTTTCACCATCATGCATAAGATCGTGCATTTTGAGTACAGTAAAACCTGTAAAGTTGACCACCCTTGTAAGTTGACCTCTATTTTCGGCACAGAATTAGATCTATACCATATAATTCAACCTCTTTAAGTTGACCACTTGTTTCAGTTGACCGCTAAAGTAGTGCACCGTAAGTGGTCAACTTAAACAGGTTTCGCTGTACCAGCCTTGACATAAACTTGGTACCTATATGAAAGGGAAAATAGCAGAAGGAGTGATGAGAGGGGCAGCATCAACTCTTTCTACAGTAACAAACAATCCTTTGCTTTTTTTTTTGTTACATAGAAAATGATGGAACCAAAAAATGGCATTAGTCTCACGGGTCTCTTCCCTTTGACCATTGAGACCCAGTTGCTTAAATCCGAAAAATTCAGCAGCTAGCCTAGGCTTAGCCTGAAGATTCATTTTATGAGTTCTGACTTGAAACATTTTCCATCTAATTAGGGTGCCATTATTGAAGACATGAGATATTTAATTGGTACATCTATATAAATGAAACAGAAAATAATGTGTATGTATGTATGTATGTTCCCTATACAAATCCGCAATTTACGTCGGATCTCGACCAATTTTGGCAGAGAGCTACTTCGGCACCCAAGAAGGAACGTGGGGGGGGGGGAGTCAAATGCCAAAAATCAACCAATCAACCGAACCGTTTGGATTTTAATTTTAGGGCCCGAAAATGGCATTAAATAGCTCTTTCTTCCCGAAATAATTATCCGACCTGTTCGCTTTTAGCGGCATTCGAAATCCCCGCGAAAAATGCCTTTGGAGTAAAATTACATCCTTCAAATTTCAAAAAAAAAAAAAAAAAAAAAAGGGCTGTACAATTACCAAAACAGTTATAAGCATTTTTAAATTCAATGAAACAGCGTTTTGATATCTGAAAATTATCCGCGATCTGATTTTAAATTAGCATTAATAAAACCATTCAGAAGATTGCCACTTTTTTTTCTCGACTGTGACTAAGTAACATTTTGTTTCTGTTTTAAGGTAAACAGTTCTCAATTTTGAATATTATTTGGCAATTTATCTTTCTTTTTTTTTCCTACTGCCAGCAGAAGATAATGAAGGATTTTAGTTGTATTTATGGAAGGTTGCGTTTAATTTATTTTTTAACTGCCGTTTTCTTTTTTCAAGAATGATTGTTTTGACGGGAAATTTCACAATTTTTTTTTCTCAAATTGAGGCCTGATTGTTGAATATGTGTCACTTCACACAGCTTTTATTTTCGAGGTTCACCGTGCAATGCCGGGCAACGCAGCTAGTAAAACAATAAAACAGAAGTATTAGTGGTATAACGAACTACTCGGAAAAGGGCCCACTATTGCAGGATATTACATGATTTAACGATGAACTTCACGAAGAAAAAACTGAAGCAGAACATATGCTATCTAAAGAAATTGGAGTGAGAACATTATTCTGTGCATGAACCAACGTAAAAGTATTTTACATAACTAATAATCAAGGATGCATGGAAATAGAGAATTTTTCCGTAAATCATAATATATTTTATAGAAATCAACTAAATTTTGTAAAAATCAAATAAAAATAAATTTAGATTCGGTTAGTGACCGTTTTCATTCGAAACTGAGAATCAATATTCGGATGTTTTTTTTTTTTTTTTCCTTTTTCAATTCTCGCCCCTGCCTAGCTGTATCAATGTATAGTATAAGAAAAGTAACAAAAAGAGAAAAGCATTTAAAATATATTTCAATGTTTCAATTATTTTTAATAGTCTACAAATTTTGAAAAATTTGACTTCCAAAAAGCTCTGACCTGATTCAAATTGACGTTCAGTTTGAAAAAACTGAACGTCAATTTCAATGAATCATAGAACAATTAGTGAAAGTTTAAATCAAATGACGCAAACCAAATTTTGGAAGCTCGAGCAATCTTTTATTTTAAACAGTGTTGTTTTTGCATCCCCCTTTCTTTTGGAAATATAAGAATCAGATTAAATATTCAGGGCTATGTCTATTTCTTGTAAAACAGAAGACAAATTTTCTTTTTTGTACGGGTCTTAGCAGTTTTCTGAAATCCCCAGAGTTAAAAATTTACTCTGAGCTCATGGTTTATTTTTGAAAGAAAATAATAGATTTTATGGTGATTTTTATAATCCTGCACGCACTACAAATTTTTCTTCTTGCTCTATCTGCTTCGCGAAAGTTGAGAAGAAAAATAAAAGGATTTTATATTTTTGCCTACACTGTTCAAAACAAAACTGAATAATTTTTCTATCGATTCTGCAATTTCTTTTTATTTCCAGCAAAAAACCGTTTCTAAACACATTTTACTATTTTGTGCTGCACAATATTTCCTATATGTTTCTAATATATTTTCTAGATCTACACTGCTTGTCAATTGCTAAGCAACAATTACGTTTTGTGGAATAGTTAAGAATAGACAATGATTAAAGAAACAGAACTAAGTACATAGTTAGTAGGGACCATCTGCCTTCATTATAAGTACAAAATAGCACAGGTATTACTGCATCGAAGAAGTAAAAACTTTAAAAAAAAAAACCTAGTTAGATGATTTTCAATCAGTCACAAAAATTGAACTTGGTGAGAATGATGAGATATGAATAATAAGGTATGATGTGTGATTACTACGGACACTATTGCACATTTTCAATTTGTTTTCAATAATCTCCACTTAACTATCGAGGAGTGTTTGGGTGATATCTTCCCCTCCTCTCTCACACGGCGGATTTGAGTTCTTGTACTGTTCTGGGAGGTGCTGTTCTTTGCGCACCACGTCTGCCAAGAGTATCCCAGACAATTTCAATTGGATTTAAGTCGGGGAAGTTTGCTGGCCACTCCATATGGAGAATGTTTTCAGTTTGCAGTGTGTCTGATACTTCAATGTTCCTGTGTGGCCGTGCATTGTCGTCCATAATGAGAAAATCTGGACATACAGCCCCCTAAAAAGACGACCATGATCCAGTATCACTTCTCTGCAATACCTTCGCAACGTAACGCTTCCTTGTTTAAAAATGTGAAGCGGTATTCTGCCATTGGTGATGCATGTCCGTCATCACGCTTGGGCCGTAGCGATCACTTTTACAAACAAATTTTTATGCAGAACGCGTTCCACGCTCACTTCACTTGTCACACTGAAGCAAAATTCGTCAGAGGACATCACTCTAGACCAATTTTGACGATCCCAACCAACATGTTCCTTTTAGCGACGTAATCTCTCTCGACGATGGCGTGGTTGAAGAGGGATGCAACATACGGGCTTACGTGTATACGAACGAACATTATTTATTCGCCGGGAGCTAGTTCTTGCAGAAACATGCGTACCGGTAGCGGTTGCACGTTTTTCACCTATCTGCCCAGGAGTAAAATTTCTGTTCCTTTTTGCCACGAGGGCTACATAGCGATTCTCTGAAGGTGTGGTGATCCTACTACGATTCCAGCATGCTTTTGCAAAGCATTTCCACCTTCAGCGGTCATCTTTAATCGCGAGATGATACATTTTGATACACCCATTGCAGCAGCTACAGTGGTGACACTTTGACCTGCTTCCAGTCGTCCAACCGCTCATCCATGATCGTAGGTTTTCAAATGATGTCTTGCTGACGTTTCAGTCTTAAATATTTCAAGAACCAAACAGAATTTCAGAGAAAAAACCTTTTCAACAATCAGCACTATTTTTGTTAAACATAAAACAACGTGAATTTTCGTACAAATGTTGAACTTGTATGCAGTTCTTTTATACAGATAACGAGTCTCGATCAACCACGCCCTCTGAACTTGAATCAATATCCATTGGCCAGCTAACCGAGGAACAATATTGCATAAATCACTTGTTCCTTAGCAACTGTAAAGCAGTGTATATCAAAGTATTACAGCTATTTAAAACACTCATCGAAACTTCGTCTTATTTTATATTTATTTTTAATGAAACATTTCTTTTCATATGAGGCAGTGAGAAGCAAATGGATGTAAGTGCCAAAATTAAAAATTTGGAGATAACCAGTGCAAATGGTAGTTTAACCTCCTCTCTGTCATAGGGTAAGAGATAATATCAGTAGCCCAGATAGGTGCTGCTATACAGCATAATTTAGAAAAAAATTTCAATAAAAGCCTACCTAGGTGCTAATTTTTAAACACTTTTTACTCAAAACTTGAAAATGTTCACTTACATCCCTTTACTTCTCACTGCCTCATATATAGTTCTACTTTAGTGATACCATTTAGTAGACTATACTGCCGTGGAAAAGTAAAGTGCATTATTTGATTTTTTTTTTTTTTTCACTTTTTTGCATTTTTGTCATCAACTGTATCGGGTGATCCAACAGTTAGGACCTACTTTAAAAATTAATAATTCGGAAACGAATAAAGATGAAAAGATGCGGTTCTCACTAAACGAAGAGAATAAATGCTGGGTTTTGTCTGGCAACACACCAGCAGTTCTGTTGGCGGTCAACAGATGGCGCTGTCGGATTTCTGATCTAGGATCATGCAAAACAACAAACGACATAAAAAGGAGACACAGCAGCGTGTAATGGTGGTTGAAGCCACATCGAAATGCTGTCCAAGTCGAGAAAGACCGTTCAGTTAAACTGTATTATAAGAATTATGGAGAACTAAAAAGCTATCGCGCCATCTGTTGGTACAAAACAAGAAATATTTTTGTTTCGTTTCCACACAAAACCTGGCTTCTTATCGATTTGTTCGGTGCAAACCGCATTTATTTATCTTCATTCGTTTTGAATTATTCATTTTTAAAGTTGGTCTCTTTGTATCACCCTGTATTTCGGCTTTACTGTACAAGCTTGCTTATTTGGTTTCCGATGAAAATATAGCTCGAAAAAAACGTCAAATTTCAACATTTCATTATTACTAGTATGGAACCTAAAACACGTTTCTTCAAATATCTCAAAAACTAATTTCTCGTTTCTTTACCTTTCCTCGGCAGCCTATTTCTTTAGGTTTTTTGTGTGAAAAGAAAATGTGGTTTATTTGCGTACTAAATACAATATTCTTTTTATATCCTACCCTTTTAATGGACACAACATATTAAACCACTCCCATTTTGAAATAATACAATGAAAGGATAACATTGGTATTGCTGATCACTATTTCTTTAACCGCTAAATAAACTATCAGTTGCATTATTAATACATAATTCACTTACAATGATACAGACAAAGACAAGAAATAACTGCATATTTAATATTCACAAGTAAATAAACCCTTTAAAAACATCTGGTATACATTTAAAAAATACTACGGAATCGAGTTTAGAAACACTGACAGACATACATTTTTCAGAAATGGGTCAACATGAATTCAGTGCACCTCAAAACATGTAAATCGGTCAAAGTAAAAAATTAATGCAAATTATATATTTTCCTATTTCTGTTTAATATACAGTCGGACCTGGTTTAACGAACCTCTACTAAACGAATTTTGCGACTTAGCAAATTTTTCTTTTCCCCCGACTAAAATGAAGGCAAAAACCCCAATTTACCGAATAAGAATCCCCGAATTGAAGAATTATTTAACAGCCGAAAATTTTTCATATATATTTTTTTAATTTGAATTAGAAAATATTCGATTGTTTTCCAAATGATACATCCATCTTGTCCAAAGCAGAAAACGATTTTTCTAGGAGTCAGCAATTTTTGATGGACGAGAAGGCAACCAATGAATAGCGAGTCTGATGCAGAAAGACATAATGAAACTCCCATTAAAACTTACTTTTTCTAATGCTTTAGATGGTCTGGAAACTGAAAAAACATGTCTCATACAGCCGGCTGCAAATGGCACAGTATTTTCTTCCTTCCATAAAGTCGAAAGTGAATTATTTTGAGTCAAATATCAAGGAAATTCTTAAACATCTGTTACTCAGAACTTTAAAATTTCAAATTAACAAGTGTGTAATGAGTCGCGGATTGCTGAATAAGAAATGTATACTTTCTAATTATGGATATTTTTGTGCATTTACTTATTAGTGCATAACCCGGATTAATCATTGTAAAAGTTTCGGTCCCAATGAATTCGTTAAATCGATTGTAATATAAATCTTGTAATTTGTACAAAAATATAGTTGAAAGATAGGAACCTAAGTATGAAACGGCATAAGTATAAATGCGTATGTACAAAACATATTATCAACGAAGTGTAAACTATAATATCTAATTTTATTTTCATTCCACATGTTATGCACGTTCGCTTTTGTTTTGAACATTTTTTATCCAATGGGGTTGTTTCCTTCAGTCAAAAGTAGTACTTTTAGTCACTGAAATTGATAGAATAAGCAAAAAAAAAAAAAAAATTACATGGGCCCAGAAAATTCTTTCATTTTCCCAACAGTTATTTTTTAATTAATTTTTTAAATGTCCGATTTTTCAAACAAGGCGTCGTCTGGATGACATCACAAATGATGCACTTTGTCGCATCTTTCTACTACGTTTCCACGTTATGATAATCAAGAAGCGAATTGAAATTGCGCTCTACGCTTGCTATCAACCATATCGTTGCCACGTGAGTAAAGATGCGGATTAAATATTTTGTTCTGTGAATGGCAACGCAGAATGGCATTTCATCATTTGTGATGTCTTCGGCAAGAAATGTAAACAGTAAAAGCGCTCCGCTTTAAGTAATTTTTTAAAAATATTAAACTTAAAAAAAAATCTTTAAAAAATGGTTAGATCCTATGTGTTTAAGCATGGTCTTTCAGAAAAAAAAAAACTTTTATAATTTTGGAAACGACCCCATTCTAACAGTAACAACATCAGAAAATTTTAGGCACGTTACTTATCGTAAATATATCTCTCAAGAATTTACGGGAAAATATTTTGTATTGACATTTGAAATGGACGATGCTGGCGCGCAGATATGAAATTCACATTTTTCCGTAATGGATTTATTGTACAAGGATCAAAAAATCCTGTTCGAAAATGTACGTTAAGAGGCGAGGATGGATGTATTTGTATTCGAAAGCAAGATTGACGTTTGCGCACATATTTTAGTGACATTAAAAGTTTTTAAACACCGATTGCTCAAGTGGACTAAGTCGGTTTACTCACACAGATTTTGTAAGAAGGAGCGGCAAGAGGAATATTATTCAGTGCGGTAATTGATAAAGAAGAGTTATTTTTATTACTAAAAGAGTTAATCGTGAATCCACAAAAAATTACGCGGGCCATCACTTTCGCTTTAAACGACAAAAAATAACCTAAAACTGCGTTTGGGGATTTATATTTCTATTTATGCTTGAATAGAAAATGTATTACCCCGTTCCGATAATCACCCCATACAAAACCACCTTAGAATGCATCAGGTCCTTGTCATGCATTTTTTGTTCGTTTTGAACACAAGAACTACTTTCCAGGCAGTTATGACCTAGACTGAATTCAAATGTGCGCAAAATCAGTAATAAATAATATTGAAATGATCAACAAAGTTAATTATTAGTTCATTTTCAAGTTGAAATTTTCCACACCACTTACTGACTGTGCAATTTTAATTGACAGCTAATGTTTTCTTAGCAAGACTTGTACTTTTTTTTATGCCTTCTTCTGCAAAAACAGCATTAGTATCATAGACATGTTTGAAAAAAAAAGCGCCCATTCAACAATTCATACCCATGAACTTCACAGATGGACATGCTAATTTATGTGAAAATATGGGCACTCGGCTCCAAGTGGCTATGAGAAATAAATAAAACTATAAATAAAAACTGCAAACGGGCTAAAAAAAAGCAGAAAACAATTTGAACCAGTCTGAAAGTGCAGACACTTCTTGTATTTGTGTTAAAGTCTAAATGATTTTGTGATTTCTCTGGACAAATACATTTTGACATGCATTTGAAATTGTCATTCTTTTATGGTTAGTTAAAAAATGTTAACTAGTATTTCCAAAAAACGTAGATTCTAATCCCTTTTTTAAGGGCCGCCTTTAGTCAGGAACGATTTTAGATTACATGCGATTGTGATCATCCTTTTAAAGCTATGTTGGCGTATATGAAGTAAAAGTTTCTTAGGGTGAATATGAGTCCCCATTTTTCTTACATAACATACTTAGTTTCAACTTAAAAAATCCTTTGTGGTTAAAGATCTTCAAAATATCAGAACGCGAAAAAATAGGGTTCATCCTCATCATTGGATTACCATACAAGAATCAGTTCACCAATGTGCTCGATAAAAGTGCTCTAATATATACGTCTTTGAGTTTTTCCCAAGGTAAGAGGTGAGTCAGGGTTATTGATTGCAATACCGGTATTTGGAACTATTTTGCAATTTCATAATACCTGTTTTCGCTCGGGTAGAATACCGGTATTTTCGGTATTCGCTAAAAATAACAAATAGTTTTTAATTGAAGAGTTTTCAAATTTTACGAATTAGATATCTACTGTTTTTTAACTATAAATTTCTTTTTAGACAGTACCAAAATCAATCTATGAAGTAAAAATTTGCCTTCAAAAGCATTAATTTATAAAGCATCAATGAATGAAAGTAGGGAGAAGATTACAAAACAATATTTTCGTCACTAGATGGTGTGATGAATCGAACTTCCGTGAGTTTATGTGAACCACGTTTTTCTTTTCTCCACTTCCTTGACTTGCACTCTTGTGATAAATAATTTAAAGTGTAACTGCAAATGTGTTTGTGCTATGAACAATTTATTCAAACTATCAATTGCTACAATTCTTTATGATATTGTTTTTAAATATTTGTCTCCAAAGTAATGAATTTTGAGAAAAGCTTTTTCTTGTTAGTGTAACAAACAGTAATTTGTTATCAGCGGAATTGGTATGCTGTTCTGTCTCACCATTTAGCTTTATAACGAGCAAGATAATATTTATAATACTTTCATCTTTTGTAAAGAGGTAAAGCAAAATCAGATGGAACATGTTTTCAGATATTTACATATTTGTAAAGAATTTCGAAAAGAAAACGAAAAAAAAAAAAAAAAACATAATAAAATTTATTTGAATTTTGTCATCTTGAATTCAAATTATGTTTTTCGCGTTCACGAGTGTGTGTATGTAGGCGTGTGTGTTTGTGTGTGGGGGTATGTGTTTGTGTGTGGGGTATGTGTTTGTGTGTAGGGGTTATGTGTACGTGTGTGTAGGCATGTGCGTTTGTGTCTGTGTGCTGGCATAAGTGTGTGGGTAGTTGTGTGTATGAATGTGTGTGTGGGGGGATGTGTATGTGTGTGTAGGCATGAATGTGTGGGTAGTTGTATGTATGTGTGTGTGAGTATGTTTTTATGTGTGTATGTGTGAGTGTCTATATGTATGCGTTTGTGTATATGTTTTTGTGTATGTGTTTGCGTATGTGTGTAGTGTTTGTGTGTAGGTGTATATGTGTGTGTGTGTGCGCGAGCGTGTGTGTGTAGTTGTGTATGTATGTGCGTGTGTGTAGGACATGGATGAAACCTGGAGACGGCTTTCGCTATAGGAGCAGCATCGTGAGGACCCGGTCGACGGTGATGGTGCGGAGGATGGCGGTGGGAAAAATCAAAGGAACGTCAAAAACAGTCAAGTGAGAACAATAAGCAATCGTTATTGCTCAAAAAAAAAAAGCCCTAACAAGATCAAATTCAACGTAAATTTTAAACCAAAGGGTTAATGAAAAGCAAACACAAACCATTCTGACCAAGACAAATCGTTGCGGATGATGTTAATTCTGGAAAATAATTGTCGCTCGAAACACAGTTACAATTATATATAAATAATAATGAATAAAAAAAAAAGAACTACCCACAATGCAAACGAAACACACACGCACAAAAATTATTTTTTCAAAACCATTAACGGCCGAAATATTTGAAGGTGAAGGATTTCCAGACAACTACACGTGTACCACGTTATTAATAGTACCACCGGTCTGCGGGAATTCAGAAAGAATGTTTTTAACTGCAGGAAATTCGTTCGCTAAAATGAGTTCCAGGCTTAGTGACAATTAAACAGATGCATTATGATACTTGCTATTATTAATTTTTTTATTATGATATGTTCCTTCACTTTTTTTTTTTTTTTTTTTTTGAGCAATCACGATTGCTTATTGTTCTCACTTGACCGTTTTTGGCGTCCATGCCTTTTTCAGCTTGGACCAGGCCTGCAGCACCACCGTCCACCGGCGGCGGCGCGGCTGGTCCTGAGCACTGTCCCCCGGAATCCACTTTTGCTGGGCGGTGGCATCCATGTCCTACACACGCATGCGCATACACAGTCGCCTACGCGCGCACGCCTTTACACACGCCAACGTGCACACACGTAAGCCTACACACACACGCACACAACTATATACACGTAAGCACTCAGGAGGAGGGACATGCTTGGGCGGGGGAGCCATTTCTAGAAACAATAACTCTAACCAGTAGAGTCTTGTCACCACTCGTGATTGCGAAAAACATAATTTGAATTCAAAGTTTCGGAATTCAAATTACAGTTAATTTTTTTTTTCAGTAAATAATGCACTTTTTGCACAAAATAGTAAAATATGGCGTTGAAACATTATGTCTTTGAATGTTTTTTGGGAAATGTATAATACCGGTATTAATACCGGTATCACGTTAAAAAATACCAAATACCGGAATTTCATTTTTGATTCGTTATTGCAATCCCTAGTCAGGGTGCAGGGGTGGGAAAAATCAAAGACTTAAAAAAAAAAAAACTATAATAATAAGAAGAAAGAAAGAAAATTCCACCCATATATCACTATAATTTATCATCAATATCATCAGTTTACTGTGAAGCTCCCGTTTGTACAGAGCGATGACGATATCAATCTGGATGTCAACGATGTACAGTTAAAACCTGAATTGCTTGACAAAAATTGAGAGGATACCTCCATTGCATCAAAAAAATTACAGCTTGAAAATAATTCAGAGAACATATAAACTTTGAATTAAAATTAAAATAAACCTTCCACCGAGGAAATAGCGTAAATGGAACAGCTTTCCTTACTCATAAGGAACTAATAGCCTAATTAGAAGAATTATACATAATCAAAAATATGTTTAGCATTGCTAATGAGTTGACGATTTTAATTATAATTTATTTATCACTTTTGAATATAAGATTAAAAAAATGAGCTTTTATCGACTACACTAATTAACGGCAACAGTGAAACATTTTGGAAGCAGTAAAAAAAATTTCTTGCGTGGGAAACACAGTGGGAGGCCCTGTAAATAAGCTTAAAAAGAAGATTTTTTTGAGTATAATATTAAAATAATAATGATGATTAGGTGGGATAATTGCTATAAAATAAGTGTTTAACGTTGGCACAACAAAAAACACTGAGACATTTTGAAAAAGGTTTAAAAAAACTAACTTAGGAAGTATAGTGGTTAGTCTTGTAAATAAGCTTAAAAAGGAGAAGAATTTTGTGAGAATATTATTATAATAATAATGGTAGTCAGGTGGGAAAATTGCTATAAAATAACAGTTTAACGTTGGCAAAACAAACAAAAAAAGGGGGGGGGGATAGAAAAGGAAAAGACAAAAAAAAAAAAAAAAAATAATCGTATTTGCAAAAAGTAGCATAACAGCAAATCGAAGAGATATTTTTTGCCGTGAAAAAGAATTCAATACCTTTTTTGGGTCATTCACACAAAACCGAGACTGTTTCAATGTTAGAACTATTTTTAAAGGGTGTGATATGTGCGTCAAGTATTACTTAAGCATTTGTTTAAAGTCAAAACAAACGAGCTGATGTGTGCATCACATGACTTCCTTTTACTCCAATTTAATGTCATTTTCTCATTATTGGCAGTTTTAATGTGATTCAATAGTTTACTTTCTAAATATCACCAACAGTGGCCAAATTGAAACCAGATTTAAAAATAAAAAAAATCGTCAAATTTGTCTCCAAGTTGGCGACAAAACTTGGCGACCAAAAGTCTGGCGATATATCGCCAAGTGTCCTCCAAATCATAACACCACTTGAGTTTACATCGACATCAACAATGATTTCCCCCAAAAGGGGCAAAAGACCCCCCTTTGGAGCATCCGGATACAACCAAAAACTAAAGTGCACAACTAGACCCCACTAGAAGTCTAAGTACCAAATTTCAACTTTCTAGGACATTCCGTTTTTGAGTTATGCGACATACATACACACATACATACGTACATACAGACGTCACGAGAAAACTCGTTGTAATTAACTCGGGGATCGTCAAAATGGATATTTCGGGTGTCTGTACGTTCCTAGGCATATATCCCCGTGTGGTCGGGTTGAAAAATAAACTCAACATTCATTCGGGGGTGAGCAAAATGGAAATTAAGGTCGATTTTTGAGTGAAATTTTTTTCGCGAATACAATACTTCCGTTTTTGTAAAAGGAAGTAAAAACAAAATTTGTTTAGCTAAAACAACAGCGTGGAAAATACTGAAGCAATGCAAAATGTGTACCCTGTGTTTGAAGAAAATTTTTTTCTGAAATGCCTGTACCAATACATTTACTAAGACAAACTTATTTCTTTTCGCATATATTTTACAAACGCAACATATTAGCATTATTTTTAATTCTATATGACTAGGAAATCATTAAAAATATGTATAAAACTTGGCACTCATGTTATACCACCAACAACTAAGGAAACAGATTTACTCCAAATTATTTAAAAAATTATATAACTAGAGATTCAGTAAAAAAAAGAAAAAAAAAAACTTTGCATTCATTGTAAGCTAACTTTTATTACGGGAATCTGTTGAATCTAAATCTTTTTAAATTTTATATAACCAGGGAAAAGGTTTTTTAAAAAAATGCATTCATTTTATGCTAAATTAAAGCTAAGGAAATCCGTTAAATATAAATCATTTTGAATATATTATAACTTGGAAACCAGAAAACAAAAATTTATAACCCTTTGCACTCGTTTTATGGTAGCAACAACTAAGGAAACTCATTGAAGCTTAGTCGATTTTTACTTTATATAAGTAGGAAACCAGAAAAAAGTAATTAAAACTTTCCATTCATTTAATGCAAAAAAATTAAGAAACTCTTTAAATCTGTCATTTTTAACTTTAAATAACTAGGACATCAGTGAAAATAAAAAGAAAATAAAAACTTTGCATTCATTTTATGCTAACTACCAACTAAGTAAACCCATTCAATCTTAATTGTGATGCTTAACTACAACATGGTACATGAGCCTCAATCTTTGTTCAAATCTCAACCATCTACCGTTTCTGTTTCAAAGAGGAATTTTTTCCTTGTGAGTCATTTGTTGGTATTTTTTGTAGCATGCTCTTTGGCATTTACTTGAATCTTGCCTGGTGAAGCTGAAACAATCTACACGAGATAGAAGTTTCTTTCATATTTCACAACTACCCGATTTCTAGGTTACAATTGGTCGATATTAGTAAGATCAGAACTTTTTTTTAAGGCATTATCATTATTAACATCATTCTATAACATTTGTCCTTCCAGATCAAAAGCGTTTTTACACTTTAAAGTAGTTTTTCCAACACAACTTAGAGATATAAACTTACACTTTTTTACGAAATGACCATTCGATTGCATAATGTTACAGCCATTAAAGGTAGTTATGTCGATGGGTTTAATGTGAGGAATGAGATTTGACCTATGCTCAATAAACATATTTTCATACTCTGATTAAAAACCATTTGACTACAGCGCTCTCTGATGTCCAATCTTCGAACAATTTTTGAAAATCAGTGTATAAAAAATTCCAGACCTGCTGGTGCAACATACCTTTTGTTTAATTTTTCTATATCACACGGTTTTGCTGTTAAGTCGTTTCACAATAGGGAGACCTTTCTCATACATCAATTTAAAAGCATTTGACTACAGCGATCTCTGAATTTTTGAAGCATTTTTGAAAACTGTTTAAAAATTTCAGAACGCTGGTGCAACATACAGATTATTTCACCTTTCTTTCTCACACGGTTTCGGCGCTATGTCATTTCAAAATAGAGGAGTTCTTTTTCAAACACCGTGTGTAATTTATCTTAATATTCACTTTTGCAAACATTATATAGCAGTATATTTGTGAGTTTTGCTCAAACACATGTATTCATTGATCTAACTTACAAATAACACTTAGAAAATACGATCTCTATAACTTTTAACGTTGACTAGAAAAAAATTATCTCAGCTCAAATTGTACTTGAGGGTCATTCCATAGTGACTACCGTAACATTCGCAGCTGATTTTCAAACTCTTTATACTTACACCGGGAGTAAAAATAAATGTATTTTGGTTTAATATGCAGATTTAAAATGTACAAGGTGACTATTTTTCATTTCTACCAAGAATTTGAAGCAAAATAAGCGCTGGCAGGTGTTTTTTCACCAAAAATGGCATCGTGACTAACGTAACATTTTTGCAACCCTGAGAAACAATGCTTAAGAGCAAAATCATATCCCTCATACTTAAATAAAGTTATCTTCTCGATAAAAATTTAAAAAATTATTTTAATTTTTCTGGTTTCAAGAAGGTATGACTGGTATACCAAGACACGTGTGCATTATGTTTTCTTTTGCACACCACTTTTAAACTGAATTTATCTTTTTTAAATACATTGCAGAGTTTTGACTGTAACTCCTCTGAAATATATAGTTATTTAAATAGCTTACCATAAGAATTAATGTTTATCCTAAACAACGCACAAGAATCTCATTTCTGCAAGCATTAGCTTTGTATAAGTGTTCACTTCTCCATTTTTTATTAATGTGAATTCATTTCATAAATATGAAAAAATATATCTCTTTAATAAAGGTATGAGTTGAAGGCAATACTATACCTATTACTATTAATGTAAAAGAATCTGGAGAAAAGTGAAATAGTTACGATAACTGAACTTTTTCGAAAAAAAAGGGATTTTTTTTTTTTTTGAAAATTACAGTACTTAAAGAAAGAACATTCAATATTATATTAAAATTTGCATTGAAACAGTATTTTTTATTTTTGGCAGTAAATTTCTGCCTTCAAAAAAAAAAAAAAAAAAAAGTGGAAAATTTACAATTCCCCGCCTCCCTGGGTTTAGAAATATTTTCTATTCAATTATCGAAAATATTTTTGATGAAATGAATCAGTAAATAAAAGGTTTATTTAATAAATGAAAGTATACTGAAAAAATAAACTGAAAATTGAATGAGTTAATTCATTAATACACGAAGAGAAATAAATGAACAAGTGAAAAAAATATGAATGAATAAGAATATAAGTAAATGAATGAATAGGAAAATAAGGGAATGAATGAATAAAAAATAAGTGAATGAATGAATAAATAAGAGAATGAATGAATGAAGGAATATAAATGAATGAATTTATAAATGAATACGTAAGTGATCTAGTAGATGGTTGAGCGAGTAAACAAAAGAAACTATTGCCCGGCATGTACTTGACTGATTATAGAAAAAATTAAAAAAAAAAAAACAGGAAGCTTCATATTAACTAAACAAATGTTTCATAAAGTATTAGAAGGTCTCAATTAATATTTAAAATGTTTATAACGAGAACTTTATCATTCTGGAATAACAAAACTAATTTTTGACTTGCAACAGAATATTACAATCTGAGTATCATTTTTTTTTAAATTGCCTGTATTATCAGATGCCTTATTTCTGGTGGTATTTTTTTCCTTACTGGAATAGATTATATGTTCTATTATGTAGTTAATATATTATCAGACAGTTGGTGCTAAAAGCGAAGTAAATATTTCACCGCTTCTCTTTGCCCCACATTCCCCTATTATTTATTTGGGACTATTTTATCGCGATTGTCACTCCCGTATCATGAGTGTTACCTTTTCCATTTAACACTCATGAGATTAAAAGAAGAATTCTTTGCTGGAATAAATTCTATCGATGTTTTTGAAAATTTAGTTAGTCTCCTGTTTCCTTAACAAAAATTTCATTATTGCCTGGTTGTATATTTCTTTGCTTTAAAAAAACAAAACAAAATAAATGGGTTACACTCATGAGAGATCATTAAAATACCCTTAACATTAAATTTCACAGTTCAATGTGCAATATATGAGGAATAAATATATCCATCTTTAGAAGAAACAAACATGGCTTCCCTAACATTGTTGCTAACTACGATAATGAAATAATTTGTACATAAAAATGTTAACTTCCCTGGGTTAACACTCATGAGATGCACTTAAGGACACAAACTGCATTCAAATTTTAAAATGTTAGATTAGCATTGAGCAGCTCAGAAAAATCCATTTCAGCTGTATTTAACTAACAAATATTACTTCTTTTTTCTATGAAGAAAAAGTAAGAAAGCTTCTGAAAAGCGTACAAATAAGATTTCGGCTATGTGAACTTTCTATTCAGGATAAGGAAATTTCCATTAGATACTAACTAACTAGAGTCATAGAAAAAGCTAATTAATTTACAATGATGGAAAAAAAGCACTGAATGCAATGAATTTAGTTTAAAACAATGCCTCACGCTATGCTTATGCAATGGAAAAAAAATATTTTTTTTCAACATGAAATTTAACGAGGAAAGTCAAGACACCAAACTGTCAATCGTTCTGAAAATCACCCATGCATAATTAGACAATTGAAAATTCTTTTTTATGATATCTAATGTAAAACTCTTTTTACGTCTATATGAGAAATATCGAGTGTATTGATATGTACAGAAACAATGATATTTGTTCTAGTGACGCAATTTTTTAAATTATTTCAAGTATGAGAAAGTTATGATAGTCTTTCAAATAAGTTTTTCATTGCTAAAATACCTTTGAAATGAATATCTAATTATGTTTTGTTTAAATTATAAAAATAATTTATTCACACCAGATCTTTAAAAAGCACAGATAGCTCTGGTGACAAGCGAGAACGACTTTTAATTAACATACTAGCTGCGTCGCCCGGCTTTGCACGGTGCACCTCGAAAATAATAGTTATGTGTAGTGACACGTGTTCAACAACCAGGCTTGAACAAAAAAAAAAAAAAAAAAAACAGTAAAATTTTTCGGCAGATTGCGGGAAAATAACCACAAAGTAAACATTTTAAAACCCCCGATTGCAGGAAAAGTCTCAAAACAAAAATCAAATTTGTTTTTGTTTATATTCGAGAAAAAAAAATGGCAACAAATCTTTCATTTAACGATTTTCTTCACGCTACATCTACAACTTTCAATAATAGCATTGTTACGGAAAGTTGAGATGAAGCACTGAACAATAATTCGAATGGAGGAAAGCCTTCGAAAAATAGTTTTTTTTTTTTTTGAAAACTAAGTGTTCTAATTGATAGTTTTTAATTGATATCTCAGCTAATTATTATCGGAGGATACTGTTAAATAGCCAAATATGAAGACGGGAAGATTACTAATCCATCGATACCTTGTTCGATGGTCAGTTCACTGTCTTTCGGGAGAAGAAGCTTGAACATACATAGATACATAGATACGCTCAGTTTTTAATTATATAAGATGTTTTTTTTTTTTAATACTATCATTAAATATGATTTCTTTTTTTCAAAGTAATAAATTGGTCTGTAGCACAGAAAAATGAATTTTTTTAAAGCAATTAATGTTTTTATTTTATAGGTAATACATAGAAAAGACATCTGCTTTTCCGTTTTGTTAGAATGACCTTTTGCTTTTTGAATCTTTACTCTCGAGAGAAATTATTACCTCTTTGCACGTGATCTTCTATAACTTCCTGACACCTGACCTGCATATTATGGTAAACCTCGGACATTACTATAAACGATTAGTACCGCTTCTGTCTGTCCACGGATAGTATGGAAAAACAAACATCTGTTTTACAGTCGGAAATGGACGAATCTATTATTTTTTAGCGATGCCAGCTTTTGCAGAAGCAGAGTCTCATTCAAATGAGCGAAATACCGGCATCAAATTTTTACTTTTCCCCCTCCTTCACATCGATTCGTCTTATCTGGACGTTTGAAAATTCCATACAATCCGTGGTTGGACAGTATCTTAAGGTTGGTAGAAATTTTAAACAAATTTTATCCTATGTGGAAGTACCCAACACTTCGAATGCCCATAAAACTTTAAAATGTACATAAAATAGTTTGCCCCCATATTAGCATACTGATGCCAAAACTAAGTTGGAAAACGAAAGTGAAAAAAAAAATCAAATTTCAGAAAAAAGAAATTTTAATTACAGACAAGTTTGCTCTAAACCAATTTCGTGTCAAGTTTCATGAAAATGGACTTAACGTTCTTGATGCTATTGAACTTACAGATATACGTACACACAAACTAAAATAATCAATTAACCAACGTTTTGAAGCACAAAAATAGAAAATCACTGCAGACATGCGTGTTTCGATGTTACAAGGAACACCTTTTTCAGTGCAAAGAAGTGCACCAAAACACATGTCTGCAGTGATTTGTAAATTTTGTTCTTCAAAACGTTGAGTAATTGATTATTTTAATTTTCAGCACAAAGGTATTTATTCGTTATACACACAAACGCTTTGTTTAACTATTAGTAAAAAAGTAACGAAATAAGCCTATCTCTAATATTCTGCCATTAAAACAAATACAGACCATAATATAAATATGAAAGAATTACTTATTTCCGCATCAAAATCAACTTCCCACCTTGCTGCTGCCAAAAGTGAAATTTAAAAACCTTTTATTTCCCTCGGCACCAATTCTTTATTAAACGGGATTAAATGTATTATTATTGTGTCGATGGAGCTCGTGAAAGATATTGATTGATATCCTATACTTTGAGAAAATAATGGGTTACCGCAATAGACTTTGACAAACGAGCAAAGGGAACTTATTGTTGGAGTAACTTGTAACGCCGCTCTTGAGAACTTCGCCAAGAGAACTTAAAGGATTTCGCCTTTGTTCTGCCCTTTGAGTTTCGGTTTTCTGCCTGGAAGTATATTTTTTTTCTGTAAAATGTTAATCGTAAAAGAACACGGTTAGGAACGAAATCCTTTGTACACTGAGAATTGGAAATACTTCAGAAAATTTGTATTTTTATACTTCTGAAAAATAGAATTGATCATCTTTCAGTTAGCTGTATTTATTTCTCTGGTATATTTGTTAGTATTGTTTTCCCACTAACTCGGTTGCATTTATTTGACAGAACGAAAAACTAAACCCAAATTAGTACACTTTAAGCATCGGTTTGTCTTTTTGCTACCCCGTTCCATGCTTTGATTGCAGCATTTTAAATTTCCAAAAGAAATTGATTTAAACAAACGTCTTTTAACATATTTTGAATTAAAAATACTTTTGCAGAAATACTCTAAGCAAAACACAATCAAGCATCGATGCCATAATGGAATACAATGGTTACGGAAAACAAATAACAAAGCTTCAATAAATTATTAATTTACATTTTTTTTATTGAGGTATATGAAGTATTTTATTTAGATACATGAGTATGGTTTATCAGCAAATTCTTTACTGATGATACAGTTTACGAGATAAACTAAGCAGTTTTAAAGATATATCTTGTAAAAATCTGTTTGATGTGGCTATAACTCAAAACACACCCAAAATTAATTAAAAAAATAATAATAACAATTTGTTTGTCGAACCACTGAGCAGGAGTAGTTAGACGTTATTACATCGTTCTTGTTTGATCAGTCAGTGTAAAAATGTTGCAAATCAATCTGATTTAGACATGATTTATTGGACCAAAGATTTTATAACCGGAGATGCAATTCAAAAGTATACGTTTAGTTTTAGGCATAAGCCTGTAAAATGTTTTGATTTAAAACTTCTGCCAATCAGGGTGGTTCCTATGCGTGCCGGTGAAACTGATTTCGATGTCATTTTCAACCAGCTGTAGACGAAATCTCTTCCGATTAACTAATTGTAAATCAAATTCGTTGCGTGAACTAGTTAAACATGATGGCGAACTTAAATACGGGACGTACGCAAATTAGGCTGCAAATCGAACCCTATGTTTGAGGGAAACAAAAACCACAGGAAAACAAACTTCAAGGGCAATTCCGTGTGACGAAACGGGATATTCGGTGTAGATTTGTCAGTGAGTTTTGCTCCCTAAATGCAAATAAAAGGAGCTAGAAATTTTATTTTTGGTAACAACAGTTAGGATTTGTCATGAAATGACGTAGAACATTATAAGTCAATCATTTTGAAGAAAATAATTGAAGTATTTTGCATTAAAATACATGTGACGGAATGGGACACACATGAGTTCCGTTCCGTCACAGGCATTTAATTGCATAATTCTCAGTTATTTTATGTATTAACAATAACTTATAATGTTTTACGTCATTCTCATGACAAATACATACTCTTGCTACCAAAAATAAATTTCTAGCCTCTTTTAATTACATTTTTGGAACAAAACCTACTGACAAATCTACAACAAATGTCCTGTTTCATCACATGAAGTGGCTCTCAAACAAACTTGCAGAGGGAAACAATTTTCAAACCAAAACAGAAATATGGTTTGAAGTAAGATTCGCAAAACCATTCGATACAATATCAGGTCACCGTGCAAACCTATAAACTGCACTGGGGCAGCAATTGCATTATGAACTAGAATATATCAATATTGTATCCAAATTATGTAAACGAATCATTTATCTGAACCAAATATCTGCTTTTCAAATTATAAATACGTAATTATACCTCAATTTCCTGACATTGCACAAGTTATAATCCACGCTGCTATTACGCTATCTAAACTAAGTTAAGTGTACTTTTTATGTATAAGTAAGCTAGACGTGCGAAAAATACTGATGGCAATTTTGTGCGTTTCAATTAAAGTTTTTCGTCAATTAAAGTTCGTTTAACTCCCTTTGGCCAGGAAAAGTTAATCTTTATTGTATAGCTTCATCCGGATCTTCTCTTAAATTTCTACAGCTGTCTATGCACATAAGTCCGGTGAAAGGTCGCTTCTGATTGGCTTTTAGGTGTGTCGTGACCTGGATTATGATCATGTGACAATAATGAGAAAAAATCGCCGAACTTGGCTGTTTTTCGCCAAATTTGGTGTCTTGGCCAAAAAATGACTCTAACTTGCTCATATTTTTTAATCTCACATCCTTCTGCCCATATCCTGCATAAACTACAGTGAATCGTAGGGTTGGATGGGGCACAGTGAGACAAAGTTTTTTTTTTTTTAAATTTAAATGAGTAAATGATGCTAGGTATCCATGAATCTGCTGCAATTGGCTAGGTGTACTGTGCGATATGAAGTTCTTGCTTGCCTTTGACATCGAATGATCCTTATTTTTCTGATTTCAGGCAAGCAAGATATTTTTTATTGACTCTCGCAAACATTGATTTATAACATTTTCTTTTATGAATAAAAATTAACCATTTGGTCACTTTAATTGTTTAACCTATGTAGATGATTATCATTCAAAACTTTAGGATAGGGGGTACAGTGAGACAGTTGTAGTTTGTGCAGGATGAGACTGTCCCACTGTGCCCCATCATGAATTCTGATTTAAAAAAAAAAAAATAAATAAAAATAATTTGAATTTCGACATTTTAAATTCAAATTATGTTTTTCGCAATCACGAGTGTGTGTGTGTGTGTGTGTGTGTGTACGCGTGTGTGTTTGTTCCTGTGCAAGCATAATTGTGTGTGGGTATGTGTGTAGGTGTGTGTATGTATGCGTGTGCGTGTAGGATAGAGACGCAACCTGGAGACGGTTTTCGTTAGAGGAGCAGCATCGTGATGCCGGTCGAGGTGGTGCTGCAGAGGGAGGTGGGGGAAAATAAAATCAAAGGACGCCAAAAACAGTCAAATGAGAACAATAAGCAATGTGATTGCTCAAAAAATTAAATTTATATAAGGATTTAAGAGTTTTCAATTTGCTATTTATTTACTTTACAGATATTTTACTTCATCAAAAATGCTAATTAAACCGTGTAAAGTGAAAATATGGACATTTTCTGACGATTACATGCGAAATTCTTTTGTAACTAACCTTTTCACTCCAAATGACATTTCAGATAAAGTATATCATAATAATCTGTGTAATATCGATAAACCTGATACAAAACTGCCTCCTTGCTCTACTGTAGCAGTAAGTGCTTGATTATGTTCTTAGAGTTTTAGATGATATCCAAAGATCGAAATTAGATACGGTTCGGAAATGAAGAAAGAGCTTTAAAAGGGTAAAAAAAATCATTGCAAAATTTTAGAATAAGAAAACAGAGAAACTAGAGACAGGAAAAAAAGATGTCAAAAATGTAGGAAGCATTTTAAAAATAATTTGCCACAACTGATGAGGTATATGAAATGCAATAGTGAAATGTGATATTTTATCTGATTTTCTTGATTTTTGTGAAAGTTATACCTTCTTAGTTTGAAGAGCTAGATCGTGAGATACTGGAAAGAGACTTTGCTCTCACAAAATTTGGCATCAAACAGAAATATTTTTATGCTGGAAATATTAGAAAGGGCAGCTGATAACGATGGGGATATCGAATCGAAATATTCAAAATGAAACCATTTTGAATATTTTGATTTCACCATCTGTACCAGATCTTGCATCCGTTTCGAATAAAAACATTGAATTGTTCTGAATAACTCCTATAAAATAAAATGGTAAAAAGTGGGAAAAATCTATTTTGTGGTTTAAAAATTAAATTTTTATATTGATGTATGATAAAACTTGATTTTGTTTTTTTTTACTATGAATTAATTTTGATTTTAAATAATAATAAAAAAAAATTGTGGGTCAAACGATTATACAGGGTGTTCCGTTTTAACCTGCAAGACCTTTAGTTTCGCAACCGTTAGTCCTAGATGTATTCTTCCAATTGCAAAAACGTTTAAAATCTGATGCAGGGTTAAGGTATTGAAAGTTTGAAGCAAAACTCAAAATAAGTCAAAAAATACAAAAAATATTATTTTTTTATACGAGCCTTAACTAATGTTTAGAGAAACAATCTCCGTTGAAAACTATTATTGACACAAAAAACTTGACATTCGTGTGACGAAAAACTCAAGGAGATATTCCAATTCAAAGTTTTAAGGGACCATACAGAAGATGAGATTGGAACTTATCGCCCTTTCAGAAGAATGACAGGTCGTCAAAGTAAGAAGAACAAGGTATTTCTATGTTTCATTGCTATTCAAAAATAAATGCAAATGTTGCGCATGGATACGCAACGCAAACACACACTACAAAATCTCGAAGAATTGAAAAAACCACACTTTATGCAAACATAAAATTTTAAACACTTGTTAACAGCTTAATTCCCCCCCCCCCCAAAATGTGTTACTGACAGAGAGAGAAAAGTGGTGTAAGTCACAAAACGCTGCGTTTCATACCTCGGTGAATATTGGTCGTACTAATTTCAAACTTTCTGGGTTGAATTACTTTTGAATCGAGATTATTTCCCAAATATAAGTTAAGGGCCCTGAGGCCCGTGTAAAAAACTTTCAATACCTTAACTCTACTTCTGGTTTTTGACATTTTTGCAATTAGAAGTATTCATCTAGAACAAACGGTTGCGAAAATAAATGTTTTGCAGGTTAATGCGGAACACCCTGTACACAAATCCAACTTAAAACTTTTTTTATAGAATTATGTAATGTTTCTAACTTTTTTTCATATATTTTTCATCTTATTGTGCCCCAAATTCCCCCCCCCTTTTTTTATATTAGTCGATATCAGAGATTTGAAATAAATTGAGATTTGAATTCCAAGCTACGTCTTTTTAATGGGAAAAAATTATCTTTCTCTGATCGAACTTGTAAATAGGTGGATTTAAGTCAAACAATTAACTTTCAAATATAAAATGATACATGTCAGGGAAATATAAAATCGTGTTGTAAGCCATTCATAATTCGATTACCTTTAAGCGTAATAATAATTCTTTTTTTTTTTTTTTTTTTTTTGTAGTTGGATTTCTAGCGAAGCCAGCGAGGAGAAGGCGGGATTTTCGGCCTTCATGCATTGTTATCAATTTCCATCAGTTTTTCTACCCTTATATTTAGAGTTGTTGAATTTTTATTTCTGAAGTTCCAAATTAATTTACATTTTTCAAAGCGTTGTTCATTAATTAAATTGCTAACTATATCATAGCACTTTAAAATTTATTTATGATTTTAACTCTTTTTTTGTAAGGTCTAAGTTCAATCGGCTATGTTGGCAATCTGTAGACTGAAGTAGTTTGAACTGTCAGTTTTTATCCTTTTTTAGAAAAAAGTATTAATTGCTGATTGAAATCGCAGTTTAATTCACATCATTTAAAGCTTTAGCAGTAAGGCAAAGGCACCAGTAGGACAAGTGTCCATTAACAGACAGTCGTAAGTTTGGATTGTAATAATAAGAATTTTAGACGGTAAAACTGATGTTGCGGCGACCCATGACTACAGTGCAACCATCTAGTGTTATCAGAGTGAATTTTATGAGCCAGTTGGTATTTATAAGGCAGTGGTGGGATGGTTATGAACAGAAACCACGAGGTCAGCCGGTGTTTCATGTACTTTTGAATTAAATAAGGATTTAGTTTTAAAAATCAAGATCTTTTGCATATTTTGAAGAGAAAAAGGGAATTTTGTCCATTACTCATCCTTTCCTCATCTCATCTGTTACTGGATATCATCAAATTTTTCGGTGTCTGTTACTAGGGGGTGGGATTCTTTTTCGAAATTTGGCAAGTAAAAATACAATTGACTGATTCAGAGAGTCCAGAATCAGCCAAACGTTAGATGAGATGTTGTTGCATGAGAGAAAAATGGCTTTAAAATATTTAAATACAATAAAAGGCTCAGAAAACTGAGTTAAAATATGAGCAATGTTCTAAGCATGTCAGTTACTGGTACCGTTACCATACAACAAATGAAATTCATTTTCTCCAGGATGGTTATGTGTCCCCCAAGTAAAAATCTTTTACAGAAATATCAACTGAAAATCAAAACAATAAAAATCTGCTTGAGAAAAGTAAAAGTAAATATAACAACGTTAAATCGCACAAATCTGCAGATTATTGCAAACGTGTGTTTCGGGGTTACAAGCAGTTCAGTGATAAAAAGTGAGGGATGTCAAGACATCCGATAAAAGCCTAACGTCTATACTTCCAAAAGTTAACTATTTTGCATTGAAAATGGTGTTTCTTTAAACCTCGAAACAAGTGTATGTCGCAAATTTGTGCCATTTAACGGTGTTACATTTTCTTTTAGAAATATCGATTTCTCATTTCTCATTAAATTCAAATCTTAGCATTACCATGAGTTTTTGAATAATTTAAAAAGATTCAAAACTACACAACGTAAAAGTCAATTAAAATGTATTAAGTTAAATCTGTCATGAAATTTCAAAATAAGGTTTTGCTTTGATGGAAGAAATTAGATAATTTTCTCGATTAATGCCGAGGATTTACATTACATTAGGATTAAACACAATTAGCTATATATTGGACTCATGATTTCATTTAGCAACGAATTAAAAAGGATATTTAAATTAAAAAGGATAATAAACATTTCATTAAGCGAAATAGTTTAGCACTAATGCAAACACAGGAAGGCTATTTCACAGTAAAGCTTTAGCAGTACCACAAATGAAATTTATTTTCTCCCGGATGATTATGTATCCCCCAAGTATAAATCTGTTATAGAAATATCAACTAAAAAACAAAACAATAAAAATCTGTTTGAACAAAGTAAAAGTAAATATAACAACGTTAAACCGTACAAGTTTGCAGATAATTGCAAACATGTGTTTCGGGGTTACAAAGAGTTCAATGATAAAAAGTGAGCTTTTGGATGTCAAGACATTCGATTTGTGTCCAAATAAGGAGTCCGCAAACATGACACTTTTTTTTTTTTTTTTGCATAATTATTTAATTTGATGATTGATTAGCACAAAATTTTAATTCTGAGTTAATCCTATAATTATATAAAATCAAATTAAAACAATGTGTTAATCCAACAGTAAATAAAATTATTATGGCAAAAAAGTGTCATGTTGCGGAATCTGCATTTCGACAAAATACTGTGAATGGCGCTAAAATAACAGACTGTTAAAGACAGTCAATTTAATATTAAATAACTGAAAACAAAAATAGATTAGAAAAAAAGGTTGTGAAAATTTCAAAAATACCGGATTAAATCTGAATCACGGTGCCAACTCAATTCCTTTTTTCTTTGTTTTTAATGCTAATTCCTTTCTGTTTTTATGTGTGTATCGTAAAACCTTTTACTTTATTCACAAAAATTAACACTCACTTAAATCATTGCAGAATTAAAGGCAATTAAAGGCTTATACGTCAAAGAAAAAAAAATAATTTTTACTTTCAAGCAACCGTAAAAATTTCAAACAAGAAAAAAGTGTACTTAGCATGTAAAATCCCGGAAGCATTAATATCTATTTTCACGCTTAAAAACTATTCAACTTTTTAATCCTCCGGCTAAATTTAGAGTTTTTTCTGTTTAATCCTTGATGTTTTCTTCTGGAGTTGAATAAAATTCATCGAAATGACGAAATGAAAAAACGTTTGAGTAATGAGAAATAAAAAATTAATTTTACGAGACGTTGCTCCAAGTTTAGCCTTGTCAGCAGGGTAATTAGCGCTGCGCTACTTCCTGCTTCGATGGGAGGAACTGGGAGATTCTCCTGTTTCTATTTGAAGCTCATTATTTCAGATCTCTGTCTGAACTATTGTTGTGAGAAGTGTATTTTTATTTCAACGTGATACGTCATAATTATTTATTTGAGAGATTTGCTATGTTCAACAAACCAATGCAACACAAATTTTATAGCATTATTGTGTTGTGCGTTTCTTAGAAGTTCCGTTATAAAAGTGTAAATTATTTTTTTTTTACTGGGAATTTTCTAATACAATTCAAATCCAATTCGTTCATTTACGTTTAAATCGGGATGCATTCACAAGTTCTATTGAACTATGCTAACATACTTAAAAACGCTTCAGATCATGCAAAATATGAGCATTTTATCTAAAAATTGACCCTTAGCCAATGAACTGTAGTTGGGGAAAACCTGGAAGACTCGTGATGCAGCGATTTTTATCTACGTAGCTTTCACAATGCTGACAGGTTAGGTTTGCCCCAACTACAGTGGGAAAAATGTGCTATCTTTACTGTTTTTTTAGACACAATATAATGTATAGCAAGTTTCACACTGAGAGTATTTTGTAAATGAATGGGTATAGAAATCATTAAATGCTACAAAAAGAACATCAATGGTTACGAAACAGAAAAAAAAAGACACAGTGAAGATTTTAAAATGTGTATAGGTCCATTTTATACAAAATGAATGACCCGTGCCGATGACGTTATTCATTGAGCTCTTTACCGAGCCATAGGGCGTATTTTTAAACTGCTTTGAGAAAATTCACTACCGGCGAATATAAAAAAAAAGCCGTTGGGAAGAGGAAGCGTGGTCAAAAGTGGATAAGTTCACGACCATTGAATGAAATTTGAAGAAATGTTTTGGTCTTGCGCAGAAAAACTGCATTAGCTTCATTATTCAAATCTAGACGCTGTCGTGACAATGATTCCATATTTATCACGAAATTTTTAATTATAAGAAATGCAGTAATAAATCAAATCGTAATAAAATACCTATTGGGGGAAAATCTACAGACTATTGTTGCATGAACAGCAATATCAGAAAGGCATATTCAAATCTTACGAAAATTTCATCGTGTTTTACGAAATTGCTTTGTGAAAAATTCTTCGACTAGCCTTTCTTCAAATATACGAATGTTTTCTAATATTTTGCGTTCTGACATAGAGTCCGTCGAGGTAATTTGAGTATAAGTTATATTTTATTGAATAAAATGAAAACTATTCACGTGATACACCTACAAAAATTCACAGTTATAAACATCATCCTTACCTATGAATATATGCTGAAAAAAAGGTTGCCAGCACTCATTTTTAAATTGATAAAAAATAAATTCAACTTTTCGAAGAGATCATTGCAATGCAAAACAACTACTTCCAAATAGTGCTGCTAATTAACTTGCCACTCTATTTTTTTCAAGTTTAGTTACGGAGACATTACATATGTTTACTTTCATTTGGCATTGAATTGAAACATTTAACATAATTAATTTTCATATAATTAAATATTTAAAAACATAGGATAATTTGGGTACATTTTACTAATCAGAAGGACAAATAATAATTTTATTGGACTACAAAGATAGGCATGTATGTGTGCATCGTTCATCCTCACTAGCCAAGGTAATATATGCTAAAATCCACATCCTGTCCATCAACGACATGTCATAGTCTGTTATTTCCAGTCTAAAATTCATTTTAATACTTAAAAAAATTAACGTATAGACACGCAAAATATCCATAATGACGATTCCCGAGTTAAATACAACGAATTATCTCGTGACGTCTGTATGTACGTATGTATGTATGTGCGTATGTATCTCGCATAACTCAAGAACGATAAGTCCAAGGAAGTCAGGATTAAAAAATCCTTCAAACTACGAGTTCATCTTCTGAAAGTAAGCTAGTTGAAATGTAAGTATCGTTCACTATATCCAAATGCACAAGATCATTCGGAAGGCACAAAAAATCATTTTAAAAATCAACTGAAATGCTTTAGAGCTACGATTCCCCCCTCCCCATAAGGCTTTTTTTTTTTTTTTTTTTTGCCGTTAGTTATATTGTGTCGATTTCAGACAGAAGAGAAAAAAAATCAAGGGTGGAAGCGGTCTTTGGATGAAACCGAACTCTTCGTTATTTGCTTGCGATTAAAATGCTATTCAACGTTTAAAACATAATTTCAAAATTACAAAACTACATTACCTTTTATAAGAAAAGCAAGAATACTTAGTAATTTTCTTTTCTATGAAATTATGATACGCTTCAATGAACACATAAAATCGAAAAGCTCAGACTTTTATTAAATGTTTGGTTGAAAAAATAATTGTGAAAAGGATTACATCTAACTCATTAAGAAATTCTTCCTTGTTTTAAAGCTTGAATTTAAGTTTGTCGGATGTCTTTTCATCCATAAGCTCATTACTTTTTGCATTGTAAAAGGCGCTCCCTGTAACGCTGAAACACATGTCTGCAGTACTCTGCGAATTAGTGCTTTTTTGACGTTGTTTTTTCTTACTTTATGTTTGTTTGCTTCTTCGTTTAGTTGTTTCTTTGTTTATACATTTTTGATGGCTATACCAATATACGCTTTATCTCAAAAAATAAGCTAAAAACAGAAAAATGTTTATAAAGGAAAACAATTTAAAGCAAGACAATGTAATTTTCCATAGTTGTTGAACAGAAGAAGATACAATGAAGCACGAAATAAAAACGGAAAACAACAATTAGTTTTGAAACAAAAAACATAAACAGTAGTGTCCCTAAGCCATGCTGAAAATTTATACTAATTGGAATCATTTATCAGTAAAGTGTGTGACTATACCACCTGGAGATTCAGACTCGCTTTTAGAAATTTTGAACAAAACAAAATAAAATAAAAAAGAAGGAACGAAAGCGAAACTAACGTAACATCCGACGAAACGAAAGCAATAGCAACTGCTGAAACGAGCCTCTTCTTGGGTCTATCGCAATTTACAGCCATGCGTAATTGGACAAATATTTCACTATGGAGTTGCTTTTCATTTTACTGTAAGGTACATGTGCAAACTTTATAGTAGTTGCTTTTCTTCTTCAAGAAGCATTCTAATTTTACTGTTTATTGCTTTTTTGTGCAGTACAAGGGATATATATTGATGCATTAAAGCGAAGTCTAGGGCATAAATCAATCATTTCTGAACATAAAATACTGTAGTGGTTTTACTCGAAAAATAAAATACATATTTTTTAAATTTCCTGAATTACTATTTCTTTCGAAAATAGAAAAATCAATATATCAATAAAAAGAAAATAAATAAAAAGAAGAGATCATCTTTTTTCTTCTAAAAAGTATCCTCTTGGAAAAGTTGAGATAAAACTTCGGATCATGCCAGTTTTTCTATAGTTAATACGATAATCAGAACTATTGAAACATCAATTTACGTTATTGTTTGAGTAATTGAAATCAATAAAACTCCTAGATGTTTAAACCATCGTGAAACTCTGCAATAAATAAAACATGATTCTCTTCCTTTTTAACTGCTAAAGATGTAAGGTTCAAAAACAGTTCAAATAACGTTATTTGAAGCTCAGTTCTAATTTTTTCCTATTTATTACAAACGCAAATCGTAAAGATGTACTGCGCATGATTGTTCAAATGCAGAAAGCGTATTTAACGCTTAGTATGGAAAACGTGACAACCCTCTAAACGATTATAACTTGTCTGACAAACACTGGATACTACTTGTGAGAAAGTTTTATAAATTTTCTTGAGTGGTGTACATCTTATATGTTAACAGACATGACAGTTTTATCTTATTAACTGCCAGGCAGAGTTCTGAAAGAAAGTTTCAGATGATGATAGCTTTTCAATATTTTAAGTTTCGTTGTCGTAAAAGAGGTTAATTAATGTGTATGTGACTGAAATATTGACATATTATGACGCAGAAGAATGATGATTAACTATAGTTTAGTTACTTGAACAGTTTAAAATGGTTCTAGTTCGATGACAAACTTTTAAGTCTTTAAAAAAGCAATAAACTAACTATTTTGAAGACAAACTATTCTTATTTGTAAATAAACATGAACTAGCTAAAATGATACTACAAAGATATAAATGCTAGTTATATTGTCTAGATAATTTTATTTATTTTGAGGAGCCTATTTTTTTTTTTTTTTTGGCTATTTTGCAGTAATACTGTGAAATCCCGTTACAACGAATACCGATACAATGAACTATCCGTTTCAGAGAAAGAAATTTTCAGTCGTGATTTGATTTCCATTACGTTGCTAGAATTCCATTACAACGAAAATCTCAATATAGCGAACAAAACTTGCGGTCCCTTGAAGTTCGTTGTAACGGGATTTCACTGTATAGGCAAAATAATTGTTTAACGTTTCAATGAATTGACCGTATCTTTTGCTTATGCAAAAGCACTTTTTAAAAATCTTGGCAGTGTGTTGTAGTAGTTAAGCGTTTGCCCTCTTTTGCTCAAGACCATGGGTTTAACTGAGGCCCCGTTTTAACCGTGTCTCCAGTACGTTTGGAAACGTACAATTTTCAAGATGCTAAGAATCGCCAGTGTCAATGTCCTACATTTATGTGCCACGTTAAATATCCCTTATTTATTTAGCTTGAATGCCTTCGCAGAGCGACCTAAACTAAAATTTTTGAGAGAGAGGGGGGGGGGGATTATCAATTTGCTGAATATAACAAAAAATTGTGCTTAATGATAAGATATGGGTATGTACACAATGAGTACATCTAATAAAAAGGAAAATTCGGGCTTTAAAAAAATTGCAGTTATGTTCCCGAATTTCCCGAATCATCAGACAAGATTTGCCAAATAAGGTCAAGATTTGTGAGGTCACAGTGAACTCCCGTGATCTCAAATTTGAGCGTCCCTGTGCTCTCGGACAAATTATATTCATCGAGCAGTTACAGATCTAGAGTTGCATCCATCTATTGGAAAACAAAAAAAAAAAAATTCTTAAAGTGGCAGTAGCTATAAACCACTACAGGCCGATACAGGCCAATAGAGGCCGAATAGAGCACCAAATTTTGCCGACTGATAAACTATGGGTATACGCACATGAGTACATCTAATAAGAAGGGGCATTCGGGCATCTAAAAACTGCAATTAAAGCCCCGAATTTGCCGAATCATCAGACAAGATTTGATGAATAAGGTCAAGTTTTGTGAGGTCACAGTGACCTCAATTTGTGCGTCTCTATGCTCTCGGACAAATTATATTAGTGAAGCAGTTATGGATCTAGAGTTGCATTCATCTAGTGGAAAACAAAGTGACCAATATCATAAAGTGGCTAAACCAATAGAGGCTGCAGATGAAAAGGATACCAGCTCTATAGAACTGTATTAGGTATGAAAATGATGAAGAACAAATACGCAGCCCCATTAGTAACAACAAACAAATATGCTAAAAACTGCATTGAGTTGCTGTATAGATTATTTATAATTATTCCGAAAACAAAAATGAAATGAACAATGAAAGTCAGAATTTAAAACAGCATTTGTCAGTTTTTAACTTACATTCAATTTGAAGTTAAAAAAATGTTGGTCTCTTGCACTTTTGTTGTAATTTGTTCGCTATTATTCTATTGGGCGCTTTGTGACTTCGTCCGATTGTTTCTGTTTCCATAAAATGCGTTCGATTCATTCTTTAACTTATCAGCTAAGCACTCTCAAACTGTAACCCAACTCGATTTGAAGGAGATTCAGCAGTGGAACGAGCAGTGCAGGCGTGAGAAGTCAAAAATCCATTTTTGTATCAGTTCTGTAGCAGTGAAAACATAATTTTTTTGTCAGAATTATCAGAATATTTTAATAGAATTCTAGACCTTTAGAAAAGAAGTAATTTTCTGTCAAGTAAGTACAAAGTTTTGTAGCATATATAAGAGTTTTTGCTAAAGATAAAAGCGTGTGCTTATGCATAAGTTATAATCGATAAAGACTAGTGTAATGCTATCGGTTCGAAAAATAAACACATATCATGTTATACCAATATGAGAATAATAGACTTTGAATAATTACCGGTGCCTTAAAAGGGTAATAACTAAATAATATTCAAAATCAAAGTAGAACACTAATTTCATAATCTAACTACGATTAACTCTTGAATTATACGTAAGTTTTTTGTGGAAATACTTTTCTGTAGATTAAAATACCTGCCTGCACTGCTGAGAACCTATACAAGACAACGTTTGGGAATCCTTTCATATTTTGAGGAACAGTTCTAACTTAATTAACGATCTTAGTGCAGTTCCATATTTTTCTAACATTTGGCTCCCATATCTTTAATACTGTCCTTTCCCCATTCCCCCCCCCTCTTTTTTTTTCCCCACTCATTTTTATCTATCTTTCTTTGTTTATTTTCGCCTTTTTGTCTTGATTGACACCCCCCCCCCCCCAATTTTCTTCTATTTATCTTTATTTTTCCTTTTTTCGAATATTTTTTGTTTCTGTTTATCTTTTTTCATGGTTTTCCATTCTGCTTTTCCTTTCTTGCGGTTCACGGTTACTGACAATTTCTTTTCTTTTTGTTTAAGCCGCGGCTTAATCCTTGTCCAATTGAATTCTTTCTTTCTGGGTTCGTACCTAAGCGAAAGCTCCTGACCTTTGCTTGCATTCCTATTGGTTCCTGAAAGGTTTATAACTTTGTCATTGGTGTTTGGCTAATCCGCTGTTTTTATCTTTTAAGCTGCATGCTTATCTGCTCTTGGCTTTTGTCGGATGTCTTTTCATCCATAAGCTCATTATTTTTGCATTGAAAAAGGCGTTCCCTGTAACGCCGAAACACGTGTCTGCTGTAATTTATAAATTTATGCTTCTACTTACGTTGTTTGGTCTGACTTTAATACTTAATTTATTTTTTGTTATGAGCAGCATCAAACGCTCTTTTCCTATCTTTTTGATTTTTTTTCCTTGATGAGTACCGTTGCTCACATCAGTCACTTTTTTGCCACTCAGGATCGTCAAATTACTGTCGGAATTTCAAAACAGTATCATGTAAAATACGAAACTGCAGTTGTTTCGAACAAGACATTGATAGAGGGGGCGCTGAAGTCAACTAGTTCAAAAAGAGACTATAAACTTTTAGTCAGGTGTTTGCGTATGTTTGTGTAAGTACGCTTAGACCGCTTGGTCTTTCTTAAAAATTGAATCATGCAATGTGCCTTAAATTCTTAATTAAACTCGAAAAGAAACTAAATTCGTCTCGAAGTCAATGCTGTGTGTTAAATGCTTCCTTTCCAGACCGGTACAGAATGTCTCAAACTGGAATAAATTCAGGTAAGCGCAAATCTTGATTCAATCTCATTTAACTCGATTTCTTTGATCTGAATAATTCTTTAATTCGAATCTTACATAAATACAATACAACAGCGCTCATGAAAGTGAAATGAACAAATACGCTCAAAATCACTAACGAATGTTGAATGTGGCGAGTTGAAAACGTTTTGCCATTCGAAAGGCTCGTTAACTTATTATTTTCTTGTCACACCTTTCAAAGTATGTCAGGACTTACTGAAAAATATCTGACGAGTATAAAATGGCTCAGTTCTGGGATTTTTTCACTTAGCAGGTTTACGATGTATGAGAAGGAAAGTCTATGGGGTAAGTTTTGGGCTGAATCCTTCTTGATAATAATAAAAAGTATAACTGAACTTCTCCATGGCGTTTTCATTAATGGACTGCCGCCATAGTTTTGGAAGTAGAGGTGTTCCACTAATGGCTCAGATTGAGCCATTAAAGTTTTTTCCGGGGAGTTGTTTCTAGTGGTATTTTTCTGTTATTTAGGGAGGCTCTCACTTTTGGAAGGGAAGGGGAGCCTCCCTGAAGTAGGCCACGGCGAGTGAGTGTTTATGTTCGTTTGTAAGACGGGGAAGTCCACATTTCTGCTGAATGCAAAGATTGAATAAATGGCTGGAAAACCCGTCAAACACAAAAGCAACTTTATTGCCATATAGTTCCTTAAAAATATTCGATTTATTTCAGCAAAAAAGCAGACTGATGCAACATTTCAATTAAAGTGTTTCCAGTAATGTTGATCTGCGTGAAATAGAACGTACCAACAGTTCAGTCAAAGAGCAGTGGTAAATCGGAAAGTGAAAACTTAATAGTTTGCCGTATCGCAAACCTAGTGTTTTTTCCGATTGGCATAACCATTCAAACTACATGTGAAGTCATGTGTGACATTAAACAATTTTCAAGATTTCATTACCATCAATTGTTTTCAATCATTTTAATTTAAGCTATCCGGTGTTTCCCATGTTTTTTACTTTTATGCGATTTCTAAATCTTTGATGCATGAATCCTAATAGTTAGGAAAGAACGTTTTTTCTGATTGTTTTAATATAAGTAAAACTGTATGGAAAGTGTATATTTCGTCTTATTGATTGTCATTATATAGAACACAGATGAAAATTAGTCTTCTAAATTTATGAACTGCGTATAGTTAAAAAGGAAGAGCTGGAATAAGTTTCTTAGTAACTTTCCACTTTTCACTCCGGGGTCCCCCGTACCTACCAAAAATTGTGGTTTAGCCAGTTGGATGGGCCCCTGAAGACTGCTCTGATTTTTTGATCCAGACGTGAAATCGAGCAATCCCTGGTTTAGCACCCCAAGAGGTATCGTTTCACTTGAAGGATTTTGTGATCACGGATATATTTAACTTCATCCAGTCACCGTTAATGAGTTTCTTAGTACAGTGAAACAGTATCAAACACTAGATCTTAAATCTGAATGTCATTGCAATGCATTGAATAGTTACTCTAATTTGGTGCAATAACCAGGTGAAATATTATATCAATATTCCATTTCGTACAAACTCATCACATCCATCAATCAGTAGTTAAGTTTAAAATGTTATTTAATGCGGTTTTGAATTTTAACGTTTGAGTGAATTTTCAACATCGCAACCGTGTATTTCCAAATACATAGTTTCCAATTGTGGTTTGCATACTATTGTGTATTTGCTTTCACACCTGATGCTGCAAGATACCTTATTTTAGTTGGTCGACATAATTCTCAAATTCAATATTACAGAGTTAATCTCAATCGCATATTACTGAAAGATATTTGGCAACGTAATATATGGTACTAGAATCCTAATATTGTAATGCGTTTTAGATAACTAGAATAAGGCGATGGACGTTAAACTATTATGTTGAGTAAAGAGCTATAATTGCATTGATTCTGCTGTCTGTTCAATTCCTTGTTTAGTAAATAGAAAATAAAAAGCAATTGCTGCCCATTAGAAAACAATGTAACCTAGAAGGTTAAATTGCGGCAATTACTTCGAATCTCAAAACGAACTTCAGTTCGAAAACGTGACTGAAGTTTAAATTGCTAATGCCTCAATTCGTAAAAACATTTAAATGAAAGCAATTGCACTTTAAAAAATATGGTGATTTTTTACTTTCTTCTTTTTTTTTTCTTCTTTTGTTTCTAATGATTTTATTATGAAACATGAACGTTATTGTGAAACGTTGCTAAAAATAAATGCGTAAAACTGAAACAGTTTTCGGCTTACAAAAGGTTTTAGTTATTTATTTGAAAACAGTAAGATAAACAAAAAGTAGAAAATACCACGTACAGTAGATTCAAGTAGCAGCATTTGGTTAAAACTTAACGACATGCAAATATTTAACTAGCCACGAATTACTTAATATTACTATAAATAGCCCTTTTCTGTACAAAGTGCTGTTGTCAGAACCCAGTTTTAATGAATTTAATTACTTTGACCATTATTTATAGCAAGGGTTTGATATTTTTTGTCCAATCAATGAGGTATTTTTTCATTTTTGCTTTATCAGACACACGCGCTCGAAAAAAAAAGTCCCTATGAAAATCCGTTAATGTAAACATTTTTTGCACACACTCCCGATAAAAATAAACAAAATGATATAGTTATCAGTGATTTAGAGAATGAATGAATAAATAAATAAAAAGTCACATGCAAAAATCTCCAAAGGTGGAAATTAAATGTGCAACCATTAAAACTCAGAAAAAAGTAGTGATAAAACCAGTTACCCAAAGATGTCTTTAAAAAAAGAAAAAGAAATGAAGAATGCTGAAACTGAAACATATTACTTTTAGTCGTTGTATAGTTAAACCATTGTGCAAAAACATTATATATACAAAATTTAAAAGTGCGTTTTTTATTTCTTGTTTGAGTGTAGTTTTGAATAAATGAACTCACCTAGTAGTCACCTAGTAAGTTGAAATGGTGACTCAAGTATATGGCGTTTTGGAATGCTTTACCAAGGCGTACTCATAATTTGATACTTTGAAAATGTACCAGGAGCAAGACTGACAGGGGTTCTAAATTTAGTGATCAACACAAGCTATGTAATAACTTTTTTGACAATAATGGGCATTTTCCTTTGATAGTCTTTTTAGTAACACACTATTCTTCATACCTATTGCTAGGGGACAATAATTTTGCAGTGATAGTATTTAAATACGGTGGCATAAAGCAGTGATTAAATGTTGTATTGTGAATTTTATTTGCAGAGTCAAACATTTCTTGCAGCATTTTTTCAGCTAGTTTAATATACTGAAAGCTCACAAGGATACATGCAATGTTTAGTAGCAAAAATATAGAAGGTATACATTTCTGTTGGAATTAAAATGTGACTTCTAGTATTCTTTGCAAGCTAGTCTTAGTAGTATCAATTCTTTTTACGGTTCTTCTGATTCTGTTACAATGTCCATTACCGTGTGATATTGCATAGAAATGCCATTCAGCTCTCAAGTTGACATCCGTTTCGTGATTACATAAATTAAGAAAGTTCTTTTTATTTTTGCTGTGTATTTGAGTAAAGTATTTCAGTACGCCACATGCTGTGTCACCACCAGAACTATAGTACTACTGTGTGAGTTCAGTTTCTTAAAACTACACTGAAGCAAGAAATGAAAAACGCACCTTTTTTTTCCTTTTAACTATGTAGATAATGTTTTTGCACGTGTTTAGGCAAGTTACATACGTTTATGTATAGAGCGTATGTTTGTATGTAATGAAAATTTGTGTGTGTAGATAGTCTATAAATTAACTACTTAAGCTGTCAATCATGTATGAACTACTCATTTATGTCCAAATATTTCTAAGTTATCAAATTAAAAATAAATATTTTTATACTTAAAATATCCTTTTCCAGTATAATATATTGCATAGAGCACACTCTAAGTAATTTAAGAAAGTGCAATGAAGTTTTCACACGTTTTATTTATGTTTTAGAGTGTGAATTAACTTGAAAAACTGCTCAATTTCAAAGATCTGTATCTTTTTTAAAAACCAAATACACAAAACAATATATATAACATGTATAGTACTTGAATGGAATATTCAATTGGCCAAGAAATTTTATTTTTAATTCTATCCCCTTTTGGTTTACAGGGGTCTAAAAATGTCATTTTTCTCAATTTTCTGATATTTGCAGTGGCGGATCATGCGATTTTGGGGCCCCAGGCGCAACCTATCCGGAGGCCCCCTTTAATTGACACAATGAAAGTGATATGGTTTCCTATATTTACAATGCAAAAAATCATATTTTTTTTAATCAACAAGCTTTGGGGGGGAGGGGGCGGGGGATTATTCTTATTTAAAAAGGAAAAACAACGATATTTCTGACAAAAAAAAGTTTTCTGCGAAAAATTTTGTCTTTGTTTTTTGGTAATTTAGGTAGTGCAGGGTGTGAGATCCGAACCCCAATTTCAGACCATCTAGCAAAATCGCAGCTTTCCCCTGTTTTTCAATGCGCATCATTCAGTGGCGCAACCAGAGAGAAAAACAATCTTAGGGGCGGGAGGTTTTTTTTTCATTTGGCCCAGAAAAAAAGAGAGAGGAAAAAGAGAGGGGGGTCCGGGGGAGAATTCTCCCCCGGGAAAAATTTTGAACTCGTAGTTTTTAAAAACGCAGTTTTAGACTTTCTTTGATGATGTTAGGGGGCACAAAGGTGCAGCTGCAGGCAGGTCCGGATCTGCGCACCCGCCAGACCCCGTAGTGCGGGGGTGCACCTGGTTTTTTTTACGGCCCAAGAAATTGAAAGAAAAAACTGAAAAAATCTAGCACTCTAAGACTTATTAACGTTACAAATATACACTGCTGGCCTCTGAGGCCCTACAAATTTTGTTGTAGGGGGTCCGAAATTTATAGATCCGGTCCTGGGTGCAGGGGTCTCAGCGGAAAGTTGTTGAAATTGAAGTCCTAAAAACACGATTATAGGTTATATTTATTGACGTTAGGGTAAGGGATGGAGCTCAGGGACTGCCTTTAATTGATTTTTTTTTCAAAACAATAGATAGAGATCAATTCCTCCTCCCCCCCTTCCCAATTTTCGAAACTGTATAGTTTCAAAAAATACAACAGTAGACAAACTTTACGGGATATTTAAAATGTGATGAAAACCTTCGTGAGAGATTTGCTTTTGTTTCTTTCTTGAAAATTGTACAGTATAATGAAATCCATACTTAAAGGATAACTTAATAGGCAAGACCGGTTATAGTTTAGACACATTTTACATTTTGATTTTTGTTATATTTGTTATTTTATATTTTTCTTTACGAGGGTTACGTACCAAATCAAAATTTCATCGGATGCAAGCACTATTTTCTTATTAAATAATGATTTCAAACCTTTGTAGAGATAATGTATTCGCAACAATAATATCTTAAATTTCTTCTCGAAATTTATTAACTATACTCAACGTGAGTCAAGTAGATACACAAAAGAATAAACTGTTGCGCTGAAGTAATGAGCGAAATGAAGTTTTTAAGGGTTGTTTTGAAAGAAGATTTTCACAAAATATTTTGTTCGAGTGAGATGCTAAAAGTAAATTTGATTTAGTTAATGTAAATAAATTATGGCTATCTTCTCCGAATTACGCTCTTTTAAATATTTCTGGAGTAATTTCATTCATTTGAGGGTTTTTTTTTTTTTTTTTTTTTGAGCAATCACGATTGCTTATTGTTCTCATTTGACTGTTTTTGGCGTTACGCTGATTTTATTTTTCCGCCAGCAATCTCTGCCAGCACCACCGTCGCGTCGACCGGCCTCACGATGCTGCTCCTCTTACGAAAACCGTCTCCAGGTTGCGTCCATGTCCTACAAACACACGCATACACACACACGCCTACACACTCATGCCTGCGCACAGACACAAACACACACTCCTACACACATACACACACTCATGCCTGCACACAAACACATATGTCTACATACACATATACGCACACTCATGCCTGCACACAGACACAAACACATATGTCTACATACACACACACGAACGCCTACACACACAGCACTGCAGACACAACACGCACACACATGCATACATACACACACACGCACCCACACACATGCGCCTACACAAACATACACGCTTGTGATTGCGAAAAACATAATTTGAATTCAAGATGCCAAAAATTCAAAAAATTTTTTTTTTTTTTTTGAGCAATCACGAATTGTTTATTGATTATTTACTTGACCAAAGTTGATGTTGCTCTGATTTTTCAGATTACCATGGCGATGGCTGTTTTTATTATTTATTTAGAGAGCAAAATTTTCGTAGTCATAGTTACAAATCGTCTGAGGCCAGGGGCTTCAAATAGGGAGGGGGGTGAGAGGGGCGGTTGCACTCCCAAATTTTTCACTCAGAATAATAAAAAAAATGGTCAATTCATTTAAGATAACTTATAAAATCATTTGCCTGCATTTTCAGAACAGAAAAAACTGATTTAGAATAATTATTTTCCTTAACTAAAGAAGTAGTCTCTTCATATGGGTTAAATATGTCAAAAATGCGTAGTCTATGTTATGATCGGGCATCTTGTATGAGATGCCGGTACAGTGTTGAGACTGCGCAATTTTTACGCGTAAACTCCATGTCATTTTACATAAATTTTAATGCTCATGTTATATTTTAATGTTTAGCTAGTAAGTATTCATTGACTCCTTGTACTAGAAACACATTTTAGTAACTCGATGTATTATATGCTTTCTTAGAAACTCTTTGTAAAGCTATGCTCTTTTTGAAAAACATCCTATATCAAAAAATACTTTCACGTCTACAAATATATCTTGATGCTCTTTACTTGACAATCTCTGAGTGACACACGATGGTATTCAAGAGTTAAATCTATAAAAGTCCCCTGAACGAATTACTGGAAAGCGACTTTTTCAATGATAGGAAATCTGATGTCATTTTGATAGGTATGACTTTGTTTGAATTTTCGTTTACTGTACTTATATTGTGGAGCGTTTTTTTGAACAATGCTACACTCTATCACAAAACTTTCAATCCGTTAATCATAATTCATGGATTGACAATTGAAACTTAGTAATTTTCGAACAAAATGATCAATTCAGTTTCTCAAGAAATTGAGACAGGATTTGATTAGATACATTTATCATTGGTCTTAAGTTCAATATTACGTAGATCGGTTACAGAAAACAAAAAAGAAAATATTACACTTATAAGTTAAATTTATAGCATGAGGGAAGAAGAACTGTTTTGTGAATTGCGCGACTATATTTTTTAATGACGCAAAACAAATACTAGCCCAATTTAAAAAGTTTTCTTGGTTATTTTACAGAGAAGAATCTGAAGGAAATGTGTTTTTTAACATAACTTTCTTGCTTCCATTGTTTTTTGACTGTTTCAATCAGGTCAGTCATTTGAAAGATGACTTTTTTGTCTCGCTCTCAACATCAAAATTGCCTTATTATTCTTAACATTAAAACCATTTTGTTATCACTTTCTGTTAACCAATATGTATTTTATACCATACTGAGGAAAATCCTGTTCAAGAAAATCGACCCCCCAAACGAAATTCTGAAAATACCGCCCCTGTCTGAGGCTTAGCTCAAGCAGACTTGGCATTTAAAAAAGGCTTTTTTTGCGTAAAATTAAGTTTTTCAGAACAAAAAACTTATCTAGATGAAATTAAACAGCAAAAATTCATCTAAATACAAAATTTAAAGATAACTAATTCCCATCTTTTGAAATTGATAAGAAATAAAAATACATAACGTTATACGCTGCAAATAATCTTTATTATAAGTGTACCTACTGGTCGATATGGGCTATTAATTCTTCATCTGTATTACCGCATCCGAATCACCATTTCTTTTTTGTGGATATGTCTTGTATTACCAGGAGGGTGTACAGAAATTTTGGGACCCATCACAAATAAAACTTTTACGGGCCCCCTCCATATTATTTACCCCAACAATTTGGGCCCCCATCAGGCTCGGGCCCGGGTCAACAAGTGTCCCTTCTCTCTCCCCCCCCCCCGTGTACTCCGCTAATGCGTTTTACCAATTCTAGAAAATCCAAAGTCATAATATGACGGGTGTAACGTTCTTGACCATTTCCATTATCTTCCATTTGTAGAAACAAGAAACCCAACGTGTAGGTACTTATCGCAATTCATGATTGTAAAAAGCGTAATTTGAATTCAAGAAGTCGAAATTCAAATGCGAATCCTGGATGCTCTTTTTTTTTTGTGTGTGTGTGTGTATAGGGGGGGGGGATCATTTCTAAGCCTTTCTGGAAAAAGAAAATAACCATTAAAATTTGTGAGCCTAAGTATAATTCGGTTTCAACTAGATCTAAACGCAATGTATCAACTTGATCGAAACAACACCATTACGTTAACTCAGAAACGTGGGAAAAAAACATCAGCGAATATCAGAAACTTCTGTTAGGAAAAATCATGTCTTCTATTCAAGGAACACAAATCTTGGTTTAATATGATATAACTACTTAAACACCCTACGTGACAGTTGAAAACAAACTATAAAAATTTACTTTTGTGCGCAAGAAAGCATTTTTTTTTACGGAAAACTTGCAAACAAAAAAAGACAGCTGTGGAATAATCATAACTCGGCGGCAGGGCTGTGGAGTCGGAATCGGGCTCATTTTAGGGTAAAGGAGTCGGAGTCGTTCGAAAACATGTCGACTCCGACTCCGGGTTTCATTTTTTTTTCTTTAATTTTTCCTGACTCTCCTTGCATTTTTTGAAAAATTAACTACTAATTAATTTGATTACATGTATAAATACCTACTAATAAGAAAATAACTCATTGTGGCAACCAACTGGCTTGATTGTTTATCGAATTTTCTGTAACAGCTACCTACGCCGTCTCCTAGTTTGCTTATTTTCTAATAACTTAATTTAACTGATAGCAAACAATTTTGTTGCCTAACATTTTCTAAATAATTACTTTGAAATAAAAACTAGTATGTTGTGGCCATCACGAAACTTTCTTCTATATTTTTCTTTTTTTTTTCTGATCCCTCCCCATGCTTGACGAGGAAGCAATATTCCCAACAAAAACAAAATGACACATGCAAAAACTTGACGACTATCCCAATGTCTGAATTATTGCAAAAGCAAAGCAAAGAGCGAAAATTGAAAGTTATTTTAAAAGCCTTGCTTGAATGAATTACAAATATTTTATTTGTTAACAAACATAAGATGGCAACACATAAAAATTTTAAATCATTGAGATAATATTTCCTATCATTTCCATACAATTAAAGTCACGAGAAATACGCAGACGACAATCTATTACGATTTATCTTTCTTATTGTTGCATTAATAACTAGTATGTTGTGGCCATCACGAAACTTTCTTCTATATTTTTCTTTTTTTTTCTGATCCCTCCCCATGCTTGACGAGGAAGCAATATTCCCAACAAAAACAAAATTACACATGCAAAAACTTGACTACCATCCCAATGTCTGAATTATTTTAAAAGCAAAGCAAAAGAGCGAAAACTGAAAGTTATTTTAAAAGCCTTGCTTGAATGAATTACAAATATTTTATTTGTTAACAAACATAAGATGGCAACAGTTAAAAATTTTAAATCATTGAGATAATATTTCCTACCATTTCCATACAATTAAAATCACGAGAAATACGCAGACGACAATCTATTACGATTTATCTTTCTTATTGTTGCATTAATAAAAATATTTTTATTCGCAAAAAAAAAAAAAAAAAAAAAAATCAACACCTCTTGGAGCGATTGGCGTCAAAATAGAACCAAAGCCTGTTTACATATGGATTCACATATATTCCAAATTTCAACCAGAACGTAGCATTACTTCTTGAGATAGGGCACTCAAAATGGAAAAAAAGAACGGGTGATTGCGCTACCCCCTTTTTAGCTGTTGACACAAAAATAAAATCAGTTTTTATACCCACTAAGGGCTACTTGCCGATAAATTTTTCTTTCATTCCGTTCATTATTTCTTGAGATACAGCAGTCACAATTGACGACAAAAAACGTTCTATAGCTCAACCCCCGTTTGAGTTATTGACACCAAAATTGAATCAGCACCTGCTCCTGTTAGTACCAACATATGGACCAAATTTTGTTTGATTCCGCCAGTAACTTCCTGAGGAATAGCAAGCACGCGTAACTCGAAAAACGTCCCATTGCCTCCACCCCCCTTGGAGGAATTCGCGCCAAAAACTAATGGGCACAAGTTCACATAGGGGCACATATGTGTACCAAATTTCGTTCGATTTCATGCGGTAGTTTTTGTTGTAGAGCGGCCACAAAAAACTGGTCACACACAGACGTGACACCACACACATACATACACACACACACACACACACACACACACATACATACACACACACAGACAGACAGACATTTTCCAAAAATAGTCGAAATGGACTCAGCACACCTCAAAACGTTCGAATCCGTCAAAATTCGAAATTCGAAAATTTGCACGAATCCAATACTTTCTTCTATATATTAGATATAGAAGAAAGTAAAAATATTTTTATTCGCAAAAAAAAAAAAAAAAATCAACACCTCTTGGAGCGATCGGCGTCAAAATAGAGCCAAAGCCTGTTTACATATGGATTCACATATATTCCAAATTTCAACCAGAACGTAGCATTACTTCTTGAGATAGGGCACTCAAAATGGAAAAAAAGAACGGGTGATTGCGCTACCCCCTTTTTAGCTGTTGACACAAAAATAAAATCAGTTCTTATACCCACTAAGGGCTACTTGCCGATAAATTTTTCTTTCATTCCGTTCATTATTTCTTGAGATACAGCAGTCACAATTGACGACAAAAAACGTTCTATAGCTCAACCCCCGTTTGAGTTATTGACACCAAAATTGAATCAGCACCTGTTCCTGTTAATACCAACATATGGACCAAATTTTGTTTGATTCCGCCAGTTACTTTCCAGAGGAATAGCAAGCACGCGTAACTCGAAAAACGTCCCATTGCTCCACCCCCCTTGGAGGAATTCGCGCCAAAAACTAATGGGCACAAGTTCACATAGGGGCACATATGTGTACTAAATTTCGTTCGATTTCATGCGGTACTTTTTGTTGTAGAGCGGCCACAAAAAACTGGTCACACACAGACGTGACACACATACATACACACACACACACACATACATACACACACACACACACACACACACAGACAGACATTTTCCAACTAGTATGTTGTGGCCATCACGAAACTTTCTTCTATATTTTTCCTTTTTCTGATCCCTCCCCATGCTTGACGAGGAAGCAATATTCCTAACAAAAACAAAATGACACATGCAAAAACTTGACGACCATCCCAATGTCTGAATTATTGTAAAAACAAAACAAAGAGCGAAAATTGAAAGTTACTTTAAAAGCCTTACTTGAATTAATTACAAATATTTTTATTAACAAACATAAGATGGCAACAATTAAAAATTTTAAATCATTGAGATAATATTTCCGATCATTGCCATACAATTACTAGTATGTTGTGGCCATCACGAAACTTTCTTCTATATTTTTCTTTTTTTTCTGATCCCTCCCCATGCTTGACGAGGAAGCAATATTCCCAACAAAAACGAAATTACACATGCAAAAACTTGACGACCATCCCAATGTCTGAATTATTGCAAAAGCAAAGCAAAGAACTAAAATTGAGAGTTATTTTAAAAGCCTTGCTTGAATTAATTACAAATATTTTATTTGTTAACAAACATAAGATGGCAACAGTTAAAAATTTTAAATCATTGAGATAATATTTCCGATCATTTCCATACAAATAAAATCACGAGAAATACGCAGACGACAATCTATTACGATTTATCTTTCTTATTGTTGCATTAATAAAACTATTTTCATTCGCAAAAAAAAAAAAAAAATCAACACCTCTTGGAGCGATTGGAGTCAAAATTGAACCAAAGCCTGTTTACGTATGGATTCACATATATTCCAAATTTCAACCAGAACGTAGCATTACTTCTTGAGATAGGGCACTCACAATGGAAAAAAAGAACGGGCGATTGCGCTACCCCCTTTTTAGCTGTTGACACCAAAATAAAATCAGCTCTTATACCCACTAAGGGCTACTTGTCAAAAAATTTTTGTTTGATTCCGTTCGTTATTTCTTGAGATACAGCAGTCACAATTGACGACAAAAAACGTTCTATAGCTCCACCCCCCTTTGAGTTATTGACACCAAAATTGAATCAGCACCTGCTCCTGTTAATGGCAACATATGGACCAAATTTTGTTTGATTCCGCCAGTTACTTCCTGAGGAATAGCAAGCACGCGTAACTCAAAAAACGTCCCATTGCTCCACCCCCCTTGGAGGAATTCGCGCCAAAAAACTAATGGGCACAAGTTCACATAGGGGCACATATGTGTACCAAATTTCGTTCGATTTCATGCGGTAGTTTTTTGCTGTAGAGCGGCCACAAAAAACTGGTCACACACAGACGTGACACACATACATACACACACACATACATACATACACACACACATACACACACACACACAGACAGACAGACATTTTCCAAAAATAGTCGAAATGAACTCAGCACACCCTCAAAACGTTCGAATCCGTCAAAATTCGAAATTCGAAAATTTGCACGAATCCAATACTTTCTTCTATATATTAGATATAGAAGAAAGTAATAATATATTTTTTACCTCGATCTCTGTTATAAAATAGTAAAAGGAATGCATGTATCGCTTGAGCAAGTCGAGAAACTTTTCAGGGTGCTTGGTAAATTCAAAAGAGTGTTGGTACGAAAGCACAAATACAAAAGATCCGATAAAATATAGGGGATAATGTTGTACCTTGGAACACTTTTCATATTTTAATTTTTAACGTCAATTATTTGAATCAAATTTAAAATCTAAAAGTCACATTAAAATAGCCCAACATACTTCTATAGAATATATATTTTTTAATTCAGACAATTTGAAAATAAAATGTTGCCAGCCATTTAAAGTATAACTTCCAAGCTACCCCAAAGTTCAACATTCTATTTTACCTTGGGACACATCCTGTTGTTCTATGGGAAAGTCTTCATGATTCAGGAAACAGCCTTTTTATACTTGAACCAATTTTGCACCAGAAAAGAAAAAGTTGTTTAAAAGACTACATATAAGATTAGAACATTGTTCCATGTTCCTAAACATATCTTAATTATTAAGAATCATGCATATGTTGTACCTTGGAACGTGTCCTAAGGTACAAAATGTTTGGCTTTCCTAAGGTACAATCACCAATTTAATGAAAACCAACATGATGGTCAATCTAGAAGCACTATAAATAATTTGCTTATGAGAAACTAATGAAAGTACTTCTCTTTTATAACAGAATAAAATTCAGTTGACTAAATTTACAAATACATACAAAGACGGAAAATGAAATGAAAAAGAAGAAAATATTTACTTTTGAGTCATGAAATTCGCTTTCTCTCACAAAATCGTCAATTTTACTCCTTTGATGCTGATTTTTACTATGGCACCATTTAGGGTGAAAGGTTACTATTAGAGATTATAAAAACATGGCTGCTAAAAATAGATTCTTAGAAATTAGCAGTGCCCCAAGGTACAACACTCCCCCCCCCCCCGAAATGTTTTTTTTAATTCTAAAAATTTTATCTAAGAAAGCTTGGTTAACACTGAAAAGTACAAAATAAAATTAGTATATGATTTATTGCTTACAACACTCAATAATTATAATTAATCCTAAAATCTTCATATTAAGGTTCATTCTGAAGCCGTCAATTAAAATATTAAAAAGCCAAGAAATGTAGGTATCTAGTTAAAGCTATTCGTACAAAGCTGTATACCGCCGCATTTTGTGTAAAATTTGCTCCAGACGTACATGTACACGACCTCTCTCTGCAATATAGTGCAATATTTTTGTTGAAATTTTTAAGATGAAATTTAAGATTTATTATTGGGGAATTTTTTCAGAATTAAAGAATCTCAATTTTTATAAACTCTGAAATTAAGTTGAGGTGTCACCCACCAGATGAGTGCCACCCGGGAGGGAGGGGGAGGGGCGCCACCTCTCAAGAAAAGTTTTTGACTTAGCAAAAAAGTTTTTTTTTTCTTTCAAAACTCTTTCTCTCACTCTTCTCAGTGCTTTCAAAAATTGAAAACACATGATTTGATCAGCATCTGTTAAACATTAAAGGGGAGCAAATTAATCTTTTTCATTTTTTTAAAAAATGGGACTTTTTAGTAATCTTACTTTAGAAATCGCACCTATCGGAAAATTTGATTTTCATATTGAATTTCTAACGTTGTATGCATCTTAGGTTTACAATAAAATACAACGCGAAAATTTCATTAAAAAGGAATTAATATTTGAATCTCTATTTAGGAGTTTTCCCCCCTTCCCATAAGAGGGATTTGAAAAAATAAATTTAAAAAAATAAAAAAGCCGCAGTCGGAGTCGGATGTTTCAAAATCTGGGAGTCGGAGTCAACCATTTTCCTTCTGACTCCGCAGCCCTGCTCGGCAGCAGGAAAAATTCAGCATCGTAAAAAGAATGTTGCGTAGGAGCATTGCCTCAAAAAGAACTTTTCCCGACTCTTTTGAAACAATTTCGTTTTTAAACTTATGATCAAAAAGGAAAACGCATTGGAGAAAAAAAAGTGTGATCGCTCACCTAAATCCCAGGGCTGTTTTCACTTACAAGACAACACTCACTGACTGAACTACTGAATTGGATTGAAATGTACCGGACAGAAAAGTTCTCGCGGCGATTTTCCAAGGTCAATCCAACCCCCCTGTCTTAGTGCCATAAAAATGCCTTTCCTTTTGTTACTTCTTATCTAACACCCCACTTTCTCACGGACAAAATACGACCTTGAAGAAAAAAGCGGGAATTCTCCTATCTCAGAAAAAGTGCTGAGTTACGGTACAGTGCGAAATATGCTAGATGAAGTTTTCCGGAGGAAAGAAACAAATATATATTTTGAAACTTTAAACCTTATACACATACAAAAAAAAAAAAAAAATTGTCCAAAATTTCTCTTCTGGAAAAATTTAAACAAAGCCACCAGAAGCCTGGGGCCCCTTTAGATGCAGGGGGAATTATTGGGAGCAATCAGCCAGCATCTAAAATCCATGACTAATTGTCAATTTCCAGTAGTTTTGAGCATTTTCCACTCAAAATTATGATTTTCCAAGGCATATCCACAAAAAAAAAAAAAAAGCAGTTTTTTCTTCCAGAAAAATCCAAACGAAGACAACTGAAGTCTGGGGGCCCTTTAGACGCAGGGGGCCCTATTGGGAGCAACCAGCCCGCGACTAAAATCAATGACAAACTGTCAATTTCCAGCAGTTTTGAGCATTTTCCACTCAAAATTTTGACTTTCCATGGCAAATTCTCAAAAGAGAGTTTTTGTCCCAGAAAAATTCAAACGAAGGCAGCTGAAGTCTGGGGCCCCTTTAGACGCAGTGGGCCCTATATTGGGAGCAATCAGCCCGCGCCTAAAATCCATGACTAACTGTCAATTCCATGGGTTTTGAGCATTTTTCACTCAAAATTATGACTTTCCATGGCAAATTCTCAAAAGAGAGTTTTTTATCCCAAAAAAAAATTCAAACGAAGGCAACTGAATCCTGGGGCTCCTGCAGACGCAGGGGGGGCCCTATTGAGAGCAATCAACCCGCGCCTGAAATCCATGACTAACTGTCAATTTCCAGCAGTTTTGAGCATTTTCCACTCAAAATTTTGACTTTCCATCTTTTAGGAAGTGACGCGGCTCCGAGGCCCCTTGCTTTGCTGGAGGCCCCAGCTAGCGCCTCATGCGCCTATTCGGTGATCCGCCACTGAATAAACGAGAGTTAAACATGCAAAATGCAAGCAGCAGTTCGATCTCTGGACCTTCAAATCCGTATGCGGTTTTGCTGCCTATCATACGAATTGGGACACATCGAGTGAAGGGGAAAACGGTGTTATCTGCTTCGGACTGTAAGTCACGTGGTGTATTAATTGACGCTGCAATCGCATATTTTTTTCGGTACAATTTACTGTAATTATTTTCACTACTGTAAACGGTCCATTTTACGGTTATATTTACCATAGAAGTTTCCTGATTTTTTTTAACAGTGTATGGTATCATTTTAGTTAAAAATGTAGAACAGGGGTTCTCAAACTTTCAAGCTCCGCACTCCCTCCGTACTTACTTGATACAAACAGTATAATAGGAAACTTGAACTGATATGGATAGCTGAAAACTAGTAAATAGATAATTTTTCACACATAACATTTAACTCAACTGTTGAAAACTTTATTTTGAACAGCTTATTACTAGAACATATGAAAACCAAGATGAAAAGAAGTAAATACAATTTTTTGAAGTAATTTAGGATCAAGGTGAGGTTGACGTGCACATTAGTCACTTTCACAACATTAATGAGAGGGATGACCCTGTTATTTACTATTCACATGTGACCATAAATTGGAATATCATTGTTTGTTTTAAATTGCATTTAATCTGATATACCCTAACTCCCCCCCCCCTTGATATTCTTCTGCGACCCACTAGGGTCCCTTCCTGCCTCTCTCCGTAGGTTGAGAACCGCTGATGTAAAAGATGAATAAAAAAAAAAACGTTATTGCATGTGATGCATATTCAGTTTGGAAGATAATATAAAGCGAAACGTTACGAAGATATCCGGAATGCAGAATTCATTTTGTAAGTACACTGCAGTGCTGTAAGAGTTTCGCATTCTATTTTGTTTAAATTTATTCACTCACACGCCATAACAGTAATGAAAATGAAACGGCCTACTGGCCCGAGCACTGGATTTCTATGGCCGACTACTGGAGCATTTTCCCGAATAAACAATAGCTTGGTTTTTAAAATAAAAATGTTTTTATTCCAGAAACAAGTTAGTGAATCATTATCAGAAAGGTACAGCCTAAAGTTTTCCCATGTTTTTGTTGTTGAATTGATAGCTGAAATTTATAGGTTAACAAAAATCAACAATCGATCTCTTAAACGGCCGACTACTGGAGCTTTTACCCTATGACATTTTAAACAAAAGAAGAAAGTGAAAAGGTACCGCCAAAAATAAATATATCAATTCTAAATCTTGAAAGTTTTTTCGATGGGGGCCGCAAAAACAGCTCTGCCTCATCTTTAAACATCGTCTAAAATTCCATTTTTAGGACTTTGAATAAATTCCGAACGTCCCTGAACCTTTCCTTAATATCACCAAGGACTGTCTAAAATTTCGCATTTATGGCTTAGATTCTGATAATATTTCTGGGAAGACTCCCCGAATATACCCTGATAATATCATTGAACATGATATATATGATTCCTCTAACCTGTTTTTCGACTAGACGAGACTATATGAGATCTTATTTGTTCCTTTATCAAATTTCATGATTTACTCCTCATTTTAAAACTTATCGTTTCTGTTAATGACGAAAAATGAAACCACGGTCTAAATATTGCCTTTTTTTTGGTCAAGAAAAAAAAACTTTCTTTTTCCTATTTTTATTGCACATTACTTCACAGCCGAGAGCGAAGGCACATTGGCCCGGTCGGATAAAGCAGCGTGCTAATAAGGGGAAGGGCTTGAGCTCAAATATGAGTAGAAAAATATCGTTTTAATGGGGTTTTTCTTCAGCATACACTAGTAAAATACACTTTTAAATACACTGGTGTAAGAAATTAAGAAAATTTTCAGATTTGGTCAATTATATCCAGAACTACCATGCCGATTTTAATGAAATTTGGTATGTACATACATTAAAACAATACAAAACAAATAACTATCCAAAATTTGAAATACGCATGCATGATCATAAATAATACTCGTTAGATTCGGATGTTATGAAACAACGGTTGCAAAATTGAACAAAAAAAAAATAAATAAATAAATAAAAAAAATGGGTTAGTAGGACGTATGGTTCCCTCTAACAGACATATAGGCCTTGCAGTGTGACTTCATACTTAAAAGGAAGCAGTTATGGGATCCTGGGGCAATCGTTTCCACTCGTTCAACAACGCTGTTCTTATGCTATGGATGGTCCCCGTATGGGGTGTTGCGAGTTGCTGTTGCCCTCCCAAGAGCGTTCCAGACATGCTCTATAGGATTGGAGTCAAGAGATATGCTTGGCCAATCCATACAGTGAATATCCTCCCTTTCCCGTAATTCGTCGACCAGAAGAATACTATGTGGCCTTGTGTTAACATCCATTAAAATTAACTGAGGCATAACAGCGCCCCTCAAAAGATAAGCATAGGGCTCCAAGACCTCATCCCTATACCTCGCAATTACGCCCTACGGGGACCATCCATAGTCTGAGAACAGCGTTGTTGAACGAGTGGAAACGATTGCCTCAGGATCCCATAAACTGTTTTATTTTAAGTATGAAGTCACACTGCAAGGCCTATATATCTGTTAGAGGGGACCATTGCCCAGACTAACCCATTTTTTGCTCACTTTTGCAAACCGCTGTTTCATACCATCCGGCTCTGACGAGTGTTATTTATGATCATGCTTGCGTATTTTAAGTTTTTGATGGTTATTTGTTTTGTATTGTTTCAATGTATGTACATACCAAATTTCATTAAAATCGATAGAGTAGTTATGGAGATAATTGACCAAATCTGAAAATTCTCTTAATTTCTCACACCAGTGAATTTTTTTCATGTAGCTACTTCTTTTTTTTAATTAATAAGGTATCTGCTCCTTAGTGTTTCAGTTCATTTCCTTATTTCACTTGTTTTTCTCGTTCAAATTAGCATAGAGCAGTGATTCCCAACCTGGGGGCGATAAATTTCTGGGGGGCGATAGGGGGGCGACCGGTATTCGGATACCTGGTAATGGGAAATTCTTGACCTTTCAAAAACTACACTGGTGTGCAAAAATTAAGGACGAAGTCGAAAAATTAGCATATCAGCTGAACGAAGAGGCTGAGCGGACAGAAAGACCAATCAGGAGATTAAGTAAGGTGATGTACGGTAGCACATGCGCAGATATGCAGGCAGACGTAATGGGGAAGTAACTGAGTAGTATAAAGCATGTTGTCGGTGTAAGATCAGTATTTCTGGCAAAGAGATTGCACGCCGTATATCAGTTAAAATCACACCAAGTTCCTGCCTCAGCGAGAAATGGCGAATAATCAATCTGTTAGACGACATCTGGATGCTTTTACCCGAGGTCGAATCATTGGGAAGTTGGAGGAAGGCCGCAGTGTGACAAGTGTGGCTGCAGAGTTCGGAATTGCTCACAGCATCGTTTCACGACTTTAGAGAAAATTTCAAACTACAGGAACAGCTATCCGGGGGTTCAATAGTGGTCGTCCAAGAGGAACCACACCCGCAGATGACCGGTATGGTGTCTTACAGGCTAGAAGAAACAGGCGGCAGACAGCAGGAGAAATCGCTAGACACACGACACAGGCGACTGGACGACCGATATCGCGTTTTACCGTGGCCAGAAGACTGCACGGTGGTGGTCTGTTTGCACGACGCCCTATACGGTGTGTACCTCTAACGCCTGCCCATCGGAGAAGGCGTTCTTGTGGTGCCGGTAACACCGAAATTGGGGAGACAATGAATGGGGACGAGTACTCTTTACAGATGAGAGCAGATTCAGTTTGAGTAGCGATTCTCATCGCATACTCATCTGGGGAGAGCGGGGAAGCCGCAATCATCCCTCGAACATCATTGAAAGGAACTGGTATGGAGGTCGCGGTGTTCTCGTTTGGGGAGGCATCATGCTTGGTAGTCTTACAGACCTTCACATCTTCGACGCAGGTTCAGTCAACGAGACCCGTTATTGTAACGAGATTCTTCTTCCATATGTGCGTCTTTTTAGAGGCGCTATGGGTCCGCAGTTCCTTTTCATGGACGACAATGCACCATGTCATCACACAGTAGCTGCCGAACAGCTCTTAGAGAGTGAGGATATTGAACGTATGAATTGGCCGGCACGATCTCCGGATCTCAATCCCATCGAGCATGTATGGTATTTTCTAGGCAGACGCTTGGCAGCTCGTACCTTACCACCAGTAACGATTCGGGAGCTTCGATTGGCGCTGCAAGACGAATGGGCAGCAATGCCTCAACAACTCATTGACACCCCTCATTCTCAGCATGGGCAGACGCTGTGAAACCTACTCAGCAGTCGGGGGAGATCATATCCCCTACTAAAGATCGGATGTTTCTTGCTGGACACCTATCACAGGGATGTTTCGGCCTTCAGTCGTATTGCGCTCCATGCTACTTTTTCAATGAAGCTTCTTTTTATCCCTCTTATTTCTCTTTTAGTAAGTGTTGCTTACATTACACATGTCCTTACGTATTGGGGATCTTACGGTATTAAATGTGTTGATTTGGAAAGCTTTTGTACAAAGTTATATTGAAAAAACCGTCTCGTCCTTAATTTTTGCACACCAGTGTATATTTATTAAAACAAATCGATACACAATTCAGAAATATCTTCCAGAATGCCTATGTTGTGTAATACTGAACCAAGCATAAGGCATATATGATTTACAGCTCAATCAAATCTGTTCGGATAAAAAAAATTCCAAAAGCGAAAAATAATATCTTTTATTTTATTGCCGTTTTCACGAGGAAGAAAAAAAAAATCTTGTAAGCACTGTCTGACCGTAGGCTCTGGTATATATTTAACGCCTGAAAAGTGGATGGATATGTGTAGGAATGGATTTTTGCATTTACTTATCAGTTGTCATTCAGAATCTTGCAATCAGCGCATAAACCTCCTTACGATAGTTTCTATTGTTTGATTTATGTGCATGTTTCGTAGTGTGAAAGTTCGATATGAATTCGAAAAAGAAGTACCGACAGTATTCAGTAGAGTATTTAAAATTTGCTTTTGTCATGTCACCGCAAAATGTGCAGTTTCCGCATTGTCTTTCGTGCGATAAAACATTTTCTAGCGAATGAAAGAGCATTTGTCAAGAGTACATGGTGACAAAGTAAATAAACCCCTTAGTTATTTTCAAGACCTCAAAACAAAAGCGGATAAACGGCCAAAGGTGGGTGAATTACTTAGAAGACAAAGCAACAGATCTTGACAAAGGGCTTCTTGCTTCTTACGAAGTGTCTCTTTTGATAGCAAAATGTGGTGAGCCTCATAGGATTGGCGAATCTCTTATTCTACCGGCTGCCAAAAAAAAAAAAAAAAAATAGTTGAAATTTTGCTTGGTGAGGGCTCCAGTAAAAAGATAAGTCAATCTCTCCTCCTGAGTAACACAACACAGTTTCCAGGAAAATAGATGAAATGGCTGCTGACGTTGAGTGCAAACTCATAAATGTTTTGAAACAAAGTAAATTTGCACTACAGATTGATGAATCAACTATGACAGATAACATAGCTATTTTATTAGCTTATGTAAGGTTTATTAATGAGCTGAAAGAGATAACTGAGGAAATGTTGTTCGCCAGAACTTTGATTACTGATACAAAGGGATCGTCGATTTTTAAAGTGGTGAAGGATCATTTTGAAGAAAAAGAAATTCCATTGACAAATGTAAGTGCTTGCGCAGCAGATGGTGCCCCTCCCAAGGCAGGTCGTCATATTGAGTTTCTTGCACACCTTAAAAAAGAAATGCCAGGAGTGATTACCATCCATTGTGTCATTCATCGTCAACACTTGGCTGCCAAAAAATTGAGTGGTGTTTTACATGAAACCTTACAATTAGTCATTACTGGTATTAACAAAACTAATTCTCTCAATGATCGCCTGTTTCAAGAGCTTTGCCAAAAAAAATTATGAAAAATTCGAACGCTTGCTTTTACACACGTCTGTGAGATGGCTTTCCAAAGGAAACTGTTTGCGCCGTTTCTTTGAAATATTCGACTCTGTAGCGGAGTTTCTCGACTTGCATGATCTTGCTTTAAGTGAGAATTTGAAACAGCGCAAATTGGAACTTGCGTATCTCACAGATATTTTTGAAAAAATGAACAAGTCAACATTAAGTTTCAAGGAAACAAGATGAACTTCATCAAGGTCAAAAACATAATTTCAGCATTCATTGCAAATTCGAAATCCACAAGGCAAATATTGGCCGTAAAGAATTTATCCTGTTTCCGACTCTACAAAAGAGTTTAATCTTGGATGATGAACTTCCTGAAGAAAAAATTTTAATTTTTATTGATTACCTTGATCAGTTAAAAAAGAACATGGAATCAAGGTTTGCAGATTTGACCAACTTACAAATTCCTGACTAGATTTTAGACCCATTTAGTTTTGAAGATGTGAATGAACTGGAAAACTCTTTTCAGACAGAGTTTATGGATGTCAAATTTGATTGTGAATCAAAAATTACTTTCAAGCAATACGGTTACGAACTTGCCTGGGTGAAGCTTATGGGTACTTACCCACAACTTTGAAAAAAAGTTGAACAGCTCCTCATCTCATTCCCCTCAACATATTTAGTTGAAAGAGGATTTAGCTCTGTAGTGCCGCTTCTCACGAAGCAAAGAAATAGATTGGACATCTGCCTCAAAGGGGACCTCACATTAAATCTCACTAATATAAAGCCAGACATCAAAGCTTTAACGGAGTTCCGTCAAGCACAAGGCAGCCATTAAAAGGTTAAAAAAAAAAAAAAAACACAAATCTTAACAGTTAAAATTTTCAATTTTTTCCGGATTTCAATTAAAAAAAAGCATGTTACTGAAAAATGTAGTATTCTTATTTTTGCTAAGTATGTAAATGACGTCAGTTAAGTGACACTTCAAATTACGTTTTTTCTTTTTTTAAGGGGGGGGGAGAGGGAAGGGGTTAAGAATAAAAAAATTCAGTTTTAAAGCTAATTACTGCTTTATCATGCACTTTTTGAAACTTTAAACTAAAATTAGGCGTTCAGTAACATTAATCTTCACTAAAATCAGCGCCATCTTATTTGTGTTTTTAAAGGAAGAACGTGGGGGGGGGGGGGGGGCGATAGGTGTAATTTAACTTCCGAAGGGGGCGATGGGCCAAAAAAAGGTTGGGAACCACTGGCATAGAGCATAATTATATACAAAAAGTATACACATTGGTTTTTAACGGAAAATATAATTTTAACCCCTTTAGTCGGAATTATGAAATACTTGACCAAAAATGTTTATATTTGGTACACAGTATACTATGGTAAAGGGTATTTTATAGACAAAATTTCAGGTTTGTAGGAGAAAAATTAAAAGAGATATGGCACGTCCAATATTCCGGACTCATATTTTTGAAATTAATATTTCATATCAAAAAAGATAAAATATGAGACAAACTTCATTATAAAACGTTGTTTAAACTATAATAAAACATAATATAAGCGTTTGAAATTATTAATTAAAAATTATATAGTTTTTAAAAAATCAGGAAAAAAAACCT
>NC_072734.1:159145661-159204184 GCF_026930045.1 Uloborus diversus | reverse complement strand
AAAAATCCCGGAAGCATTTATATCTATTTTCACGCTTAAAAACTATTCAACTTTTTAATCCTCCGGCTAAATTTAGAGTTTTTTCTGTTTAATCCTTGATGTTTTCTTCTGGAGTTGAATAAAATTCATCGAAATGACGAAATGAAAAAGCGTTTGAGTAATGAGAAATAAAAAATTAATTTTACGAGACGTTGCTCCAAGTTTAGCGTTGTCAGCAGGGTAATTAGCGCTGCGCTACTTCCTGCTTCGATGGGAGGAACTGGGAGATTCTCCTGTTTCTATTTGAAGCTCATTATTTCAGATCTCTGTCTGAACTATTGTTGTGAGAAGTGTATTTTTATTTCAACGTGATACGTCATAAATATTTATTTGAGAGATTTGCTATGTTCAACTAACCAATGCAACACAAATTTTATAGCATTATTGCGTTGTGCGTTTTTTAAAAGTTCCGTTACAAAAGTGTAAATTATTTATTTTTTTTTACTCGACTGGAAATTTTCTAATACAATTCAAATCCAATTCGTTCCTTTACGTTTAAATCGGGATGCATTCACAAGTTCTATTGAACTATGCCAACATGCTTAAAAACGCTTCAGATCATGCAAAGTATGAGCATTTTATCTAAAAATTGACCCTTAGCCAATGAACTGTAGTTGGGGAAAACCTGGAAGACTCGTGATGCAGCGATTATTATCTACGTAGCTTTCACAATGCTGCCAGGTTAAGTTTGCCCCAACTACAGTGAAAAAAATGTGCTATCTTTACTTTTTTTTAGTTACAATATAATTTGTAGCAAGTTTCACACTGAGAGTATTTTGTAAATGAATGGGTATAAAAATCATTAAATGCTACAAAAAGAACATCAATGGTTACGAAACAGAAAAAAAAAGACACAGTGAAGATTTTAAAATGTGTATAGGTCCATTTTATAAAAAATGAATGACCCGTGCCGATGACGTTATTCATTGAGCTCTTTACCGAACCATAGGGCGTATTTTTAAACTGCTTTAAGAAAATTCACTACCGGCGAATATAAAAAAAAAAGCCGTTGGGAAGAGAAAGCGTGGTCAAAAGTGGATTAGTTCACGACCATTGAATGAAATTTGAAGAAATGTTTTGGTCTTACGCAGAAAAACTGCATTAGCTTCATTATTCAAAACTAGTGACAATGATTCCATATTTATCACGAAATTTTTAATTATAAGAAATGCAGTAATAAATCAAATCGTAATAAAATACTTATTGGGGGAAAATCTACAGACTATTGTTGCATGAACAGCAATATCAGAAAGGCATATTCAAACCTTACGAAAATTTCGTCGTGTTTTACGAAATTGCTTTGTGAAAAATTCTCCGACTAGCCTTTCTTCAAATATACGAATGTTTTCTAATATTTTGCGTTCTGACATAGAGTCCGTTGAAGTAATTTGAGTATAAGTTATATTTTATTGAATAAAATGAAAACTATTCACGTGATATACCTACAAAAATTCACAGTTATAAACATCATCATTACCTATGAATATATGCTGAAAAAAAGGTTGCCAGCACTCATTTTTAAATTGATAAAAAATAAATTCAACTTTTCGAAGAGATCATTGCAATGCAAAACAACTACTTCAAAATAGTGCTGCTAATTAACTTGCCACTCTATTTTTTTTCAAGCTTAGTTACGGAGACATTACATATGTTTACTTTAATTTGGCATTGAATTGAAACATTTAACATAATTAGTTTTCATGTAATTAAATATTTAAAAACATGGGATAATTTGGGTACATTTTACTAATCAGAAGGACAAATAATAATTTTATTGGACTACAAAGATAGGCATGTATGTGCATTCTCACTAGCCAAGGTAATATATGCTAAAAACCACATCCTGTCCATCAACGACATGTCATAGTCTGTTATTTCCAGTCTACAATTCATCTTAATACTTAAAAAAATTAACGTATAGACACGCAAAATATCCATAATGACGATTCCCGAGTTAATTACAACGAATTATCTCGTGACGTCTGTATGTACGTATGTATGTATGTGCGTATGTATGTCTCAAAACTCAAGAACGGTATGTCCTGGAAAGTTAAAATTTGATACGTAGACTTCCAGTGGTGTCTAGTTGTGCACCTCCCCTTTTGGTTGCATTCGGGTGTTTCTAAAGGGGTCTTTTGCCCCTTTTGGCGGGGGGGGGGGGAATCATTGTTAATGTCGATGTAAACTCAAGTGGTGTTATAATTTGGCGGACACTTGGCAATATATCGCCAGTCATTCGGTAGTCAAATTTTGTTGCCAACTTGGCGACAAATTTGGCGATTTTTCGACAGGAAAAATAAAAATAATATGTTTAGTTAAATTTATCATGCAAAATTTAAAGTAGGTCATTTTTATACCCAAATTACCCCGACAGAACCTAGTAAGGAAAGAATCGCCGTAAATGACTAAGTTTGTCTCAGGATTAAAAAATCCTTCAAATTGCGAGTTCATCTTCTGAAAGTAAGCTAAGTGAAATGTAAGTATCGTTCACTATATCCAAATGCACAAGACCATTCGGAAGGCACAAAATATCATTTTAAAAATCAACTGAAATGCTTTAGAGCTACGATTCCCCCCTCCATATAAGTTTTTTTTTTTTTTTGCCGTTAGTTATATTGTGTCGATTTCAGACAGAAGAGAAAAAAAATCAAGGGTGGAAGCTGTCTTTGGATGTAACCAAACTCTTCGTTATTTGCTTGCAACTAAAATGCTATTCAACGTGTTTAAAACATAATTTCAAAATTACAAAACTGCATTACCTTTTATAAGAAAAGCAAGAATACTTAGTAATTTTCTTTTCTATGAAATTATGATACGCTTCAATGAACACATAAAATCGAAAAGCTCAGACTTTTATTAAATGTTTGGTTGAAAAAATAATTGTGAAAAGGATTGCATCTAACTCATTAAAAAATTCTTCCCTGTTTTAAAGCTTGAATTTAAGTTTGTCGGATGTCTTTTCATCCATAAGCTCATTACTTTTTGCTTTGTAAAAGGCGCTCCCTGTAGCGCTGAAACACATGTCTGCAGTACTCTGCGAATTAGTGCTTTTTTGACGTTGTTTTTTCTTACTTTATGTTTGTTTGCTTCTTCGTTTAGTTGATTCTTTGTTTATACATTTTTGATGGCTATACCAATATACGCTTTATCTCAAAAAATACGCTAAAAACAGAAAAATGTTTATAAAGGAAAACAATTTAAAGCAAAGCAATGTAATTTTCCATGGTTGTTGAACAGAAGAAGATACAATGAAGCACGAAATAAAAACGGAAAACAACATTTAGTTTTGAAACAAAAAACATAAACAGTATTGTCCCTAAGTCATGCTGAAAATTTATACTAATTGGAATCATTTATCAGTAAAGTGTGTGACTATCCCACCTGGAGATTCAGAGTCACTTTTAGAAATTTTGGACAAAACAAAACAAAATAAAAAAGAACGAATGAAAGCCAAACTAACGTAATATCCGACGAAACGAAGGCAATAGCAACTGCTGAAACGAGCCTTTTCTTCGGTCTATCGCAATTTACAGCCATGCGTAATTGAACAAATATTTCACTTTGGAGTTGCTTTTCATTTTACTGTTATGTATATGTGCAAACTTTATTGTAGTTGCTTTTCTTCTTCTAGAAGCATGCTAATTTACTGTTTATTGCTTTTTTGTGCAATACAGGGGATATATATTGATACATTAGGGCGAGGTTTAGGGCATAAATCAATCATTTCTGAAGATAAAATACTGTAGTGGTTTTACTCGAAAAATAAAATACATATTTTTTTAAATTCCCGAATAACTATTTCTTTCGAAAATTGAAAAATCAATATGTTGATAAAAAATTAAATAAAACGAAGAGATCATCTTTTATCTTCTAAAATGTATTCCCGTGGAAAAGTTGAGATAAAACTTCGGATCATGCCAGTTTTTCTAAAGTTAATACGATAATCAGAACTATTCAAACATCAATTTAAGTTATTGCTTGAGTAATTGAAATCAATGAAACTCCTAGATTTTTTTAAACCATCGTGAAACTCTGCAGTAAATAAAACATGATTCTCATTCTCTTTAACTGCTAAAGATGTAGAGTTCAAAAACAGTTCAAATAACGTTATTTGAAGCTCAGTTCTAATTTTTTCCAATTTATTACAAACGCAAATCGTAAAGATGTACTGCGCATGATTGTTCAAATGCAGAAAGCGTATTTAACGCTTAGTATGGAAATCATGGCAACCCTCTAAACGATTATAACTTGTCTGACAAACAGTGGATATTACTTGTGCGAAAGTTTTATACATTTTCTTGAGTGGTGTACGTCTTATATGTTAACAGACATGATAGTTTTATCTTATTAACTGCCAGGCAGAGTTCTGAAAGAAAGTTTCAGATGATGATAGCTTTTCAATATTTCAAGTTTCGTTGTCTTAAAAGAGGTTAATTAATGTGTATGTGACTGAAGTATTGACATATTATGACGTAGAAGAATGATGATTGTCCATAGTTTAGTTACTTGAACAGTTTAAAATGGTTTTAGTTCGACGACAAACTTTTAAGTCTTAAAAAAAGCAATAAACTAACTATTTTTAAGACAAGCTATTCTCATGTGTAAATAAACATAAACGAGCTAAACTGATACTACAAAGATATAAATACTGGTTATATTTTATTTATTTTCATGAGCCTATAAAATTTTTTTGGCTATTTTGCAGTAATACTGTGAAATCCCATTACAACGAATACCGATATAATGAACTATCCGTTTCAGAGAAAGAAATTTTCAGTCGTGATTTGAGTTCCATGATGTTCCTAGAATTCCATTACAACGAAAATCTCGTTATAACGAACAAAACTTGCGGTCCCTTGAAGTTCGTTGTAACGGGATTTCACTGTATAGGCAAAATAATTGTTCAACGTTTCAACGAATAGACAGTATCTTTTGCTTATGCAAAATCACTTTTTAAAAATCTTGGCGGTGTGGTGTTGTAGTTAAACGTTTGCCCTCTTTTGCTCAAGGTCATGGGTTTAACCCCGTCTCCAGTACGTGGATTTTCAAGATGCTAAGAATCGCCAGTGTCAATGTCCTACATTTATGTGTCACGTTAAAGATCCCTTATGTACTTAGCTTGAAAGCCCTCGCGAAGCGATCTAAACACAAACTTTTGGAGGGGGGGATTCTCAACTTGCCGAATAGAACACCAAATTTTGCTGAATGATAAAATAAGGGTATGAGTACATTTAATGAAAAGGGGCATTCGGGCATATAAAAACAGCAATTATGTCCCCGAATTTGCCGAATCATCAGACAATATTTGCCGAATAAGGTTAAGTTTTGTGAGGTTACAGTGATTTCTCGAAGCCTCAAATTTGAGCGTTTCTCTGCTCTCGGAAAATTATACTCATGGAGCAGTTATGGATCTACAGTTGCATTCATCTAGTGGAAAATAAAGTGACAAATTTCTTAAAGTGGCAATGGCTCTGAACCAATAGAGACTAGATGAGAAGGATGCTAGCTCCTAAGAAATGATTTAGGTCTGCAAATGGTGAGGAACAAATATGCAGTCTTATTAATAACAACAACAAACAAATATGCTGAAAACTGCACTGAGTTGCTATATAGATTATTTATAATTATTCAATAAACAAAAATGAAACAAACAATAAAAGTCAGAATTTAAAACAGCATTTGTCAGTTTTCAACTTTCATTCAATTTGAAGGTAAAAAAAATAATGGTCTTTTGCACTTTTGTTGTAATTCGTTCGCTATTAAGCTATTGGGCGCTTAGTGACTTCGTGCGATTGTTTCTGTTTCCGTAAAATGTGTTCGATTCGTTCTTTAACTTATCATCTAAGCACTCTCAAACTGTAACCCAATCGATTAGTTTACATCAGTGGAGATTTAGCAGTGGAGCGAGCAGTGCAGGCGTGAAAAGCCAAAATTCCATTTTTGTATCAGCTCTGTAGCAGTGAAAACATAATTTTTTTTTTGTCAGAATTATCAGAATATTTTAATAGAATTCTAGACCTTTAGAAAAGAAGTAGTTTTCTATCAAGTAAGTACAGAGTTTTACAGCATATATAAAAGTTCAAGCTAAAGATAAATGCGTGTGTGTATGCATAAGTTATAATCGATAAAGACTAATGTAATGCTATCGGTTCGAAAAATAAACACATATCATGTTATACCAATATGAGAATAATAGACTTTGAATAATTAGCGGTGCCTTAAAAGGATAATAACTAAATAATATTCAAAATTAAAGTAGAACACTAATTTCATAATCTAACTACGATTAACTCTTGAATTATAAGTAAGTTTTTTGTGGAAATACTTTTCTGTAGAGTTAAATACCTCCCTGCACTGCTAAGGATCTGTGCAAGAAAAAGTTTTACATAAATTTTAAACATAAACTACAGTTTGTTTTAATACGAAGTCAAATAAGTAATACTTAATTTATTTTTTGTTATGAGCAGCATCAAACGCTCTATTCCTCTCTTTTTCCTCTCACATCAGTCACTTTTTGCCACTTTGGATCATCAGATTATTGTCGGAATTTCAAAACAGTATCATGAAAAATACAAACCTACAGCTGTTTCGAACAAACCATTGATAGAGGGCGCTGAAGTCAACTAGTTCAAAAAGAGACTATAAACTTTAGTCAGGTGTTTGCGTATGTTTGTGTAAGCACGCTTAGACCGCTTGGTCTTTCTTAAAATCGAATCATGCAATGCCTTAAATCTTAATTAAACTCGAAAAGAAACTAAATTCGTCTCGAAGTCATTGCTGTGTGTTAAATGCTTCCTTTCCAGACCGGTACAGAATGTCTCAAACTGGAATAAAATCAGGTAAGCGCAAATCTTGATTCAATCTCATTTAACTCAGTTTCTCTGATCTGAATAATTCTTTAATTCGAATCTTGCATAAATACAATACCACAGCGCTCATGAAAGTGAAATGAACAAATACGCTCAAAATCACTAACGAATGTTGAATGTGGCGAGTTGAAAACGTTTTGCCATTCGAAAGGCTCGTTAACTTATTATTCTCTTGTCACACCTTTCAAAGTATGTCAGGACTTACTGAAAAATATCTGACGAGTATAAAATGGCTCAGTTCTGGGATTTTTTCACTTAGCAGGTTTACGATGTACGAGAAGGAAAGTCTATGGGGTAAGTTTTAGGCTGAATCCTTCTTGATAATAATAAAAAGTATAACTGAACTTCTCCATGGCGTTTTCATTAATGGACTGCCGCCATAGTTTTGGAAGTAGAGGTGTTCCACTAATGGCTCAGATTGAGCCATTAAAGTTTTTTCCGGGGAGTTGTTTCTAGTGATATTTTTCTGTTATTTAGGGAGGCTCTCACTTTTGGAAGGGAAGGGGAGCCTCCCTGAAGTAGGCCACGGCGAGTGAGTGTTTATGTTCGTTTGTAAGACGGGGAAGTCCACATTTCTGCTGAATGCAAAGATTGAATAAATGGTTGGAAAACCCGTCAAACACAAAAGCAATTTTATTGCCATATAGTTCCTTAAAAGTATTCGATTTATTTCAGCAAAAAAACAGACTGATGCAACATTTCTATTGAAGTGTTTCCAGTAATGTTGATCTGCGTGAAATAGAACGTACCAACAGTTCAGTCAAAGAGCAGTGGTAAATCGGAAAGTGAAAACTTAATAGTTTGCCGTATCGCAAACCTAGTGTTTTTTCCGATTGGCATAACCATTCAAACTACATGTGAAGTCATGTGTGACATTAAACAATTTTCAAGATTTCATTACCATCAATTGTTTTCAATCATTTTAATTTAAGCTATCCGGTGTTTCCCATGTTTTTTACTTTTATGCGATTTCTAAATCTTTGATGCATGAATCCTAATAGTTAGGAAAGAACGTTTTTTCTGATTGTTTTAATATAAGTAAAACTATATGAAAAGTGTATATTTCGTCTTATTGATTGTCATTATATAGAACACAGATGAAAATTAGTCTTCTAAATTTATGAACTGCGCATAGTTAAAAAGGAAGAGCTGGAATAAGTTTCTTAGTAACTTTCCACTTTTCACTCCGGGGTCCCCCGTACCTACCAAAAATTGTGGTTTAGCCAGTTGGATGGGCCCCTGAAGACTGCTCTGATTTTTTGATCCAGACGTGAAATCGAGCAATCCCTGGTTTAGCACCCCAAGAGGTATCGTTTCACTTGAAGGATTTTGTGATCACGGATATATTTAACTTCATCCAGTCACCGTTAATGAGTTTCTTAGTACAGTGAAACAGTATCAAACACTAGATCTTAAATCTGAATATCATTGCAATGCATTGAATAGTTACTCTAATTTGGTGCAATAACCAGGTGAAATATCATATCAATATTCCATTTCGTACAAACTCATCACATCCATCAATCAGTAGTTAAGTTCAAAATGTTATTTAATGCGGTTTTGAATTTTAACGTTTGAGTGAATTTTCAACATCGCAACCGTGTATTTCCAAATACATAGTTTCCAATTGTGGTTTGCATACTATTGTGTATTGCTTTCACACCTGATGCTGCAAGATACCTTATTTTAGTTGGTCGACATAATTCTCAAATTCAATATTACAGAGTTAATCTCAATCGCATATTACTGAAAGATATTTGGCAACGTAATATATGGTACTAGAATCCTAATATTGTAATGCGTTTTAGATAACTAGAATAAGACGATGGACGTTAAACTATTATGTTGAGTAAAGAGCTATAATTGCATTGATTCTGCTGTCTGTTCAATTCCTTGTTTAGTAAATAGAAAATAAAAAGCAATTGCTGCCCATTAGAAAACAATGTAACTTAGAAGGTTAAATTGCGGCAATTACTTCGAATCTCAAAACGAACTTCAGTTCGAAAACGTGACTGAAGTTTAAATTGCTAATGCCTCAACTCGTAAAAACATTTAAATGAAAGCAATTGCACTTTAAAAAATATGATGATTTTTTACTTTCTTCTTTTTTTTTTCTTCTTATGTTTCTAATGATTTTATTATGAAACATGAACGTTATTGTGGAACGTTTCCAAAAATAAATGCGTAAAACTGAAACAGTTTTCGGCTTACAAAAGGTTTTAGTTATTTATTTGAAAACAGTAAGATAAACAAAAAGTAGAAAATACCACGTACAGTAGATTCAAGTAGCAGCATTTGGTTAAGACTTAACGACATGCAACATATTTAACTAGCCACGAATTACTTAATATTACTATAAATAACCCTTTTCTGTATAAAGTGCTGTAGTCAGAACCCAGATTTAATGATTTGAATTACTTTATGACCATTATTTATAGCAAGGGTTTGATTTTTTTGTCCAATCAATGAGGAATTTTTTTCATTTTTGCTTTATCAGACACACGCGCTCGATAAAAAAAGTCCCTATGAAAATCCGTTAATGTAAATATTTTTTGCACACACTCCCGATAAAAATAAACAAAATGATATAGTTATCAGTGATTTAGAGAATGAATGAATAAATAAATAAAAAGTCACATGCAAAAATCTCCAAAGGTGGAAATCAAATGTGCAACCATTAAAACTCAGAAAAAAATAGTGATAAAACCAGTTAACTAAAAGGTGTTTTTTAAAAAATAAAAAGATAGGAAGAATGCTGAAGCTGAAACATAGTCGTTGTATAGTTAAACCATTGTTATTAAGCAGCAATTTACCGCCCCATAAGCCAGGGCTAAGGCCCCTAGAACTACATGCAATGTACCAGACAGCCAAGTTATCACATCCAGAGACTGCAGTTTCGTTCTTATTAGAACTCTGCAGTCAAGTAATTTAAATCTCTGATAAGAACAAAACTGCCATCTCTGAATGTTATACCCGGGCTGGTTGGTACAGTAGACCCTCGTTTTACGATGGTTTTTTTTAGCGCAGTTTCGATTTATACGCGATTTAAGATTTGATACCTTTATTTTATTTTACACTGACGAGTTTCGATTTTAGGCGGATGCGGCATTGAAAACAGATACAATTTCCCTCTTTCAAAATCTCAATTCCTGAGATTGTAGATGACAAGTAATAAACTGCGTTTTGACTAACTAGCGAGCTTTGGAACTGGGGACATTTTTTGCGATTAGTTCCAGAGCACTTTCCGGAAGTAAAGTTATTAAACTCGCGCAATTTAGAATTCACAGGAAGAACTTAAAGAAGTGACAAATGGAGAGCAAAACCAGTGAGGACATCAATGACACACAACCAAAAGATTTCACACTGAAAATTGACATTCCTGGACAATGACAAATGATCTGATTTATTAGTGAAGGAAGATCCGTCATAGAGGTTAAGCGAATGATTATGGAAGCGTTAATGTCCCACATGGAACTATAAAGTTTTTTTTTTTATTGTATGCCAAAAGAATAACAGAAACTGCTCTTTTTAATAAGTACTCAGTTAATTCATGTTTTCTTCATGCACGTTGTGCATACGTATTGGAATAAGTACACATTAAGCTTATTATATATATTTATCTATCACTAGAACGGATTTTTTTTCATCTACGGAGCCTAACCCCTATGTTAACGCTAATATTAAGTTTCAATTTACGCGGTTTCGTTTTACGCGGCATTTCCATGGAACGTAATCCCCGCGTAAAACGAGGGTCGACTGTATATTGCTATGTTAAAAAGTTCTAAAAGAGTAATTTCAGAATAACAGTGGAGCAATGTAAAAGCAATGTGTTCAACGCAATATCTTCTACTTCATTTACTATGTCACGTAGAGTGCGGGACATCATACTGGTTAAAGTAGATTTCCAAAATTTTCTTTGAATTTCTATAATTTAAATACTCCTATCCTCCTTCAAAGTTTATTAACCAAAATACCTTGAAAAGCCTAATTTCATTCCTCACATGATATATTTCGCTTCGATAGTTTCTATGTAACGGCTGAGAATATTGAACAGTCTTAAAGTAGTTAATGATTGTTGAAGTTTTAATCACGTGTCGTCCATTTGGATTTGAATCTTTCTTGTGTTAGATCAGTTACATCTTCCTCACATGATCGAATTAAGTTTTCCCAAGTATCGCAAAATCTTAATCTTCCTACCTTTTAGAAAAATATTTCTCTTACTAATGTTTATCATCCATTTATATAAATGATTAGCACATTTTAATTTCGACTTTCACTTCTACTTTCCAAACTTACCAGATGAGCAAGCATTATTTTTTGTAATTATCTTTTCGAAATGTTTGATAAGACCAAGTGGCTATCAGCAAGCGCACCCAATCTTATAATCTCTTGTCAACTCAACTGAAATTGAAGCATACAAAATTTAACAATAAAGCAGATTGGGGCAAATGTTTCAACTTTTTACAATAATTTTTTCCATTTTTCATATTTTACACAAAGAAGTATCACTGTACTTTTTTTCCCTTTTTGGGAGTGCTTTTGTTGGGAGGAACGTTTGGGGAAGTCTCTCACCCCTAGATGTTTGGCTTTTGTTGCGTAAATACTGATGTAACGTAAACTGGTTTCAAACCCCCTTTACTTTTGATGAGTCTGTTCAAAAGGAGTCCCAACGGGAGTTCCCCCAAAAATTTAATTCCAACAGCAGCACATTTTTCAGCTACAAACTAACACAATTAATTTTCAAAAAGTTATTACAACTTTTGACATCAAATAGTTAAGTCGAAATATGTCAAGTTAAAGAATATCGTCGCCTCAGAGCAATAGAAGGATATCTTAGTGTTATTCCTGGGAGTAGATGTCTTAATGTTGCTCTGAGGCGACGATATTAGAGGCAAAATCAGTTAAAGAAAAATCAGTAAGAAATGTTAAATTTATGTTATCCAATGACAGTAAAAAATTATCAAATCAAATTAACTTAATAAGTATTTTTCTTTCTTTTGGCTTTGGTAACAGCTGAAAAATTTACCAAATAGGTCGAACCAACGGTTCAGAATCAATCGCCTCTCTGGGTTACTAACTATAACAACGGAAGACGAAATTTTTGTGTTATGTCATCGGTTTGTACAACCGAAGACCATGAACGTCGATTTTTGGAGTCAAAATTATTTTATTCTCCAGAAATTGATTTCGAATCGCTGAAACTTCCATGCTCTTTCTTCAATTAAATTTTTCTCTTTACGTCTATTAAATCCTTTTTTCAGCTTCTACAACAGTTATGACTCTTCATAAACCGTGAAAATTAAACAGTCGGAAAAGTGTATACTTCATTTTAAATAGTAACAACTTAAGATCTTGTTTATTAATGATTCTCAGTTGAACGATAAGAGAAATAAAGAATACATCAACATGAAAATATTGAGCAAAGTACCTAAGTAATGTAATGTATTAAAATATAGCTAATTAACTAGCTAATAGTTAAATATTGCTTCATTTACTGATAATCCTTTCTGGAAGAAACTATAAACACTGATCCGTTAAGTGAAACAGCTTTGTACTCAATTAAAAAGTCTAAGGAAATACTTACCAGCTTGAGACGGATTTCAAAAAATATCTTTAGAAAATTTAACGGTTTATGATAATTTCTTTCATTAGAAAAGCATGGCATTTTTTTTTCTAATTTATGCGGCGTGAACTTATAAATTACGAGCATTAAATGTAAAAAAAGATTTCATTTTTAAATAAATTCAGCCAATACTTAGTTGCAAAAGGTCTGAAATCTTAGAAAAAGAGAACATTAATTGGACGCAATTTTTTTACATTGACACTTTAACTAAATTGTTAATAATCCAAAAAGAAAAAAAAATCCAGTACTCTTTCTATTCTAAATTTGTAAAAAAGTTTTAATTAAGATGTGTGCAGAAATTAAAGGCAATTTCTGGTATTTCATTTAGTTACTTATTTTGCGTTCTGAATTGTTGACTTTTGCTGACGATTAAATAGCGTCGCATTCCCCCCTAGTGAGGAATTTCGGAAATATTTTTATTGCACATTCCCTTTCGACTTTCCGAGAATATTCCTAATAGGATTTCAAGAAATGGGTTTAATCCCGAAGCACTCTGAACAAAATAAGAGAAATTAAGATTATTTGTCTTACATAAATACACCATGGAAAGGATACGTACAATGTTTGACGAGAATAAAAACGTTTTAAATGAATACTGTTTAAAAAAACAAAAGATTCTTTAGAAAGTCGAATTTTTACGCGGATAGTTTCCACACAGAGAACTTCTTCAGAAGTTTAAGATGTTTCTGTTTGTGCCTGTTAATACTAAACATACAAACATAATACATACTAAAATTCTTTTTAAAGCTGTACATTTTACAAACTGTTTGAATGTGATAGTTTACACATGCACACACACATAAACACACTCGGTAATACAAACAATTATATTTTACTCATCTACATGCAAATAGGTAAACCACATCGCAAATGCTGCATATGCAAGGGGACTCCTCGACATAGGCGCCCCCGAAGGGTAACATAAAAAGGGCCTGAAAAGTATTTCACTGTTCATCTGTAAAGGCTTCCCAAAAATGCAGGTATTGACTATTAAGGGTATTGACTGCTAGACACCTCATATTCCACCAATTGAAGAACGATTTTCTCAACGATCGAACGATCTGAATTAATATTTAGTATATATGCATGATGAAATTAACGTTCGAAAAGTAAAATGCAGGTTGGCATTAAATACTTTTGACTGACTGAGTTTTGTTTTTTAGGGATAGAAACTGTTTTACAATTATAATTTCTTTGAAGGAATAGAAGATTGTAACTTGTTTTTTTCTTCTTGCAACTACAAAATACAAAGAGCAAACGATTACTAAAAAGTTATGATTAAAATTAACCTGATGAAATGATATGAAACATTTATAAGTAATTCTAACATATAAAAAAATATCAGCTTTCAAATGACTATTGAGAAATGTATAGATAAAGGACAAGAGCCACCAATAATAAATAAATAAACAAGACTTTTGCAGATCTAAAAGAAACGACAAGAATGTTGAAATAAGTGAAAGCATTTCAGTGTTATTCTTTACCTTTCCCGAAAGCTTATTTCTATTTATCTATCTTATCAATAACCTACAACGCTTTTGTCAATTCAATTTTCTTCCGATGTTGCGAAGATAATATTACAATTTAAAGTACATCTCGAGGCATTTTTCTCCTTTGTGATGTATCTGAGTGATTCTAGAGCATTATTGAGAAATTGAATTAATAAAGCAGCTTTAAACATTTGCTATTTCGCTTTTGAAAATATTTAATTAAAAAATACTGGAACTGAAACTATTACTTAAAATTCAATACAAGGTCACATCTTACAGACAGATACGTCTTTAAAGTTTTCATTTAATTACACCGGGACAATGTTTAACATTGAACCATTTATCGGAATTAATTACTTTTATGTGTGGACATAACAATAGCGTACCTAGCACAGGTGTCACCCGGGGAGAAAATTTGTGATGACACTCTGCCCCCTCCCTTTTACAAACGAAAAAAAAAATATTAATTTGACTTTTTGACATCTTGAATTCAAATTATGTTTTTCACGAGCATGTGTGTGTATGAATACGCGTGTGGGTTTGTGTAGGCGCATGTGTGTGTATGTATGTATGTGTGTGCATGTTGTGTATGCAGTGCTGTATGTGTACACGCTTGTGTGTGTAGGCGTTCGTGCTTGTGTGTGGTTGTAGGTATGTGTTTGTGTCTGTGTGCAGGCATGAGTGTGCGTGTGTGTGTGTAGGAGTGTGTGTCTGTGCGCAGGCATGAGTGTGTGTGTGTGTGCGTGTGTGTGTGTAGGATATGGACGCAGCCTGGAGACGGTTTTCGCAAGAGGAGCAGCATCGTGACGCCGGTCGACGCGACGGTGGTGCTGGCAGAGGGTGCTGGTGGGAAAATAAAATGATAGGAATTCAAAACAGTCAAATGTAAACAATAAGCAATCGTGATTGCTCAAAAAAAATTATATATATATATATATATATATATATATATATTATTTCTAACGAATCTTAAGCACAGGGAAAGATACTGGGATTCAGATTTTTGGTATAAGAGAAAGTCACAGCTAGATCTAAGTATTGAGAATATAAATCTTATTCTGAGGATAGTATTCAGTCCGTAATGGGTGAAAAAGAGTGGAGTCTGGAGGTTTTTTCCCTCCGGAAAAGTTTTATATTTGTGATCTTAAAAATACATTTTAGCTTCACATTTTTCTATGCTTGCCATTCCACTTTGGGTGTCACCCCCCAGACGGTTCTTACCCAAGGCGCCCCCACCCCCGTAGCAATGCTACTGGATATAACTTATTTTAAAATTCAATCACCAGTTTGTCCCTTCCCACAAGGTCAAACGTCTCAACTTATTTTTTTCTCCTACAAAGCATTTTCTTGATTTCAGAAAGAAATATCTTTACTGGCAGAAAAAAGAGAACAAGAGAATATCATGCCATACGAATGGAGTTTGAAATATGTGTTTGTTCATTTAAAAATTTCGAGAAAGATGAATAACAATGAGACTAGTAGAGCGGCTGCGAGCATGCAAATCATGTTTCCTTTGAATATGCGATGTGAAACACCGCGAGCGTCGTGTTTCTTTCGGCTTGGAGCTGGGCGTCGTGAGATAGATTTAAGTCAAGCATAGGAAACGAAGAAGATGGTGTCAATGCTTACTTATTGAAATTTAATGAGGCCGTATGGTAGGATTACGAGCAGGCATTTTTTTTCTATTGCAGAGAGATTTGCCAAAAATATCGTTTGTGTTTGATTTTTGCAGCCCTCACATCCTCATATATATAATAGCACTGCCTCATACACTGATCGAGCAACGCTCCAGATCTCACCAATAATAAAACTCGCTCCGAATATGAGCAAATAAAATTCTGGCTTTTGTTTTAAGGCTTTTTCTGCAGTCAGGGGATTTAAAATATTTCTTTTTGGCTGTTTTGCCGTTATCTGTAGGGAAATTTAACAAGCCTTTTTTGTTCAAGCCTAATTGTTAAACACACCTAACTTGACATAATCTTCATTTTCGAGGTAGACCGCGCAAAGCCGGATGATGCAACCAGTTTTTAAATATAATACAAATGTAAGCATTTATAAGTAAATGTACGCCAATGTGAGCCATTTTCAATGAAATGGTCGCCATTTGGCGATTGGCGACCGCTAATTTAGAGCCTTAGCCGCAGAGCTTTGGTGTTTGACTAAATGCAACTATATTCCCAAGAAATATCTTATGGCCCCTGTATAGGACTACATTCAAGCTACACATTTGCAGAAATTCATTTTAAATTGCGGTGACTACAAAAGTTGTTACTGGACCACCATTCGCATTTGAGATAGCATTTTTCACCCACGTAGATTAAACTTGCAACTTAACGGAAATATACCGCATTGACAAATGCATTAATTAATTTTCAATTTTCCCGAACAAACCCTGTGATTGGAATTATATTTCCTGACATTTAATTTTAAAAGTTAATTGCAAGCAGAGTATAATTTTACTTGTTTTGTTATTTTTCAGGAAACACATAAACACAACTTGAACTAAATTTATCGGAACAAAATGTTATACCGTTGGAAATTTTACCTCAAAAGTAAATCCAATACTATTCTGAAAAAAACTAATGACACTTCAAGCACTTCAGTAAAAGCTATTGGATCCAAAACTCTAGTCGAATCGAGGGAAAATTGCTTCCGTGGCAATGGTCATAAGTTTTGAGAAAAATCTCAAAACTGTCCTCATTGCAAAAAGGGGATAGAGGAAAGTGTAATAACTACGTAGAGTGAAATGGCAAATTATTTTACTCTTTTTGCGCCTCCACCTATCCAGATATATTTTAACTACGTTATTAAACACGCAATTTTGAGAAATATAATTTCTTTTGTTACTATTAAATGATAAAGAACTTGTTATTAACTTTTCAAGTGTGAATTAAGACTTCTTCAGCGCTGTATTCATTAATTACTATGTTCTGATTTTAAACATGTGTAGTACAGTTTAGAAAGGGCATGTGGAGTAAAAACAAAAAGACTCCTATTTTTTTACTTATGTGTTTATTCATCATTTACTAATTTATTCACACATTCATTTGATCTACAGGGTATCTATAAATGATGGACCCGATTTTAAAAAATCATATTTTCAAAAGTTCTCGGCGGAATAAAATAATTAATGGGTAAAATTAAGGAGAAAAGTACCAAGTTTTTTGTTACCAACAGATGTTAATCGTCACAATGTGAGAGTGGGGAATTCAAAATCCTCATGAATTTCAACATTTATGAAAGATTCACCAAAAGTGAATGTTTTCTGTGCAATGTCACGTGAAAAAATTTATGGGTCGTTTTTCTTCGCAGACCAAAGAGGTGTAAAAGGTGACAATTATCTCGACATGCTGGAAGTTTGGTTATTTCCTCAACTGCTTGAGGACAGTCCCAATCTTATCTTCCAACAAGATGGAGCACCTCCTCATTGGTCTTTGTCGGTTCGTAGTTACTTAAACAATGTGCTTCCACTCAGATGGATAGGCCGTGCGGGAGACGATGATTTAACGTTATTCACATGGCCACCAAGATCTCCAGACTTAACCCCATGCGATTTCTTTCTATGGGGTTACGTGAAAGACCGTGTTTTTATACAGTCATTGCCGAAAACACTCCCGGAATTGAAACAACGCATTTCTGCAGCATTACAAACCATTAACAGAGACATCTTTGAAAATATGTGGAATGAACTAGATTATTGAATGGACGTATGCCGTGTGACAATAGGGTCCCATATCGAACATTTATAAGGTAAAAAAAAACTTGATACTTTTCTCAATTCTACGCATTGATTATTTTATTCAGTCGATAACTTTTGAAAATACTATTTTTTAAAATCGGGTCCGTCATTTACGGACACCCTGTATATATATATTTTTTGAATATCATTAATAAAGTCATGCATTTCTTCATTTAATTTTTCATGCATTCGTTCCTTTATTTAAGAAAACATATTTTTAACAGTAAAATAGAAAATATTTTATTTTAGAAGTATTTGAACTATCATTTTACTCCAGGTATGGAGCAAAACAATCTTCCAGTTTTGCTAGAAGGTACAAATTTACTGCCTTAAAATGAAAAACAACGTTTTAATACTAGTTATACTTTATAAAATACAATCTTTTTACTCTTCTACTGTTTTGTTTTCCTAATAAAGTTCCATTTGATTTACATTGGTTAATTTATTTGAGGCAGTGTGTTCTGAGGGATGTAAGTGGCAAAATTAAAAATTTGGAGATTACCGGTACAAATGGTAGGTCAACCTCACCTCGGGCCTTTGGGCAGGAGACCGTACAGGTAGTCTTGGTAGATTTTGTTATGCAGCAAGATTTAGAAAAACGTTTCAATGAAAGTCTACCTAGGACTTTTATCTTTTTGTTCATTTCACTCAAAACTTGAACACTTACATCCCTTTGCTTCTCACTGCCACATTTAACTTTTTCATTTTGTCCCACATCCGCATAAATATTTTAAAGGATGCAGACAGAGGCATATTATACAGGTGCACAAACTGGGAAACGCTCCGAAATATAAAACAACTGTTTATATTGGGTGTTTCAAAATAAATAACGGGGTTTTAACATGTTATAATATTTATTACACCAAACTTACAGTCACAAGTGATATATCAAATGAAAGAGAAACTTAAACAGTTTTTTGTTCATAATAGCCTGCAAGTGTTCAATGTGAGCACCATTCGTCACTTGCACACGTCAAGACGATATGCGAGTTCTTAACAAACTTTGATGAGTGTCTCATTAGTAATTGCTGCAACAGCTGTTTCAATCCTGTTCCTTAATGTGGGAAGGTCGGCTGGCAGTGGAGGCACATATACACGGTCCTTAATAAACCCCCAAAGATAGAAATCACACGGCGTTAGGTCGGGTGACCGTGGAGGCCATGGGAAACAAGCCCTGTCATTAGGCCCCTTACGGCCAATCCAGCGGTCGGGTAAAGTTAGGTTAAGCCAATCGCGTACCTCATTGTGGCAGTGAGTTGGCGCACCATCTTGCTGAAAGATAAAACACAAAACGCTTTCTATTCTTTAGTCGCCATCTTTGCTACAAGCGCTTTCTAGCGGATTGCAGCAGAAATAGTCCACGCGCATGCACACTGATGCCAACAAACAAAAAACTGTTTGAGTTTCTCTTTCATTTGATACATCACTTGTGGCTGTAAGTTTGGTGTAATAAATATTATAACATGTTAAAACCCTGCTATTCATTTTGAAACACCCTGTATATTATGTCAAAAAAAAACTACTGTAGGAAGCAGTGGTGGATTTGTAGATGTTGGAGGCCGTTGCATCTTTATATGCGTAAATCATGCTTCATGTGCATTTTTGAATTCCGTTAGGGTCTCCTACCTCGTGTGTGCAGTCCCTTGCAAATGCGTGGTTTGCGATATGGTAACTCCGCCACTATTTGGAAGGCATTATTCTGCTCTCAAGAATGAAAATATTTATTTAGCTGCGAAAAGAAAAACATCTAAGAAAAAAAAATAGAGAAAAAAGAGTTTGCAGAATGCAAAAGCATGCTTGCTTTTGCTGCTATATGTTCTAGAAAAACATATCTTACCTAAACATTTCAACATCTGAATTTGCACTGCCAACTCACAAAATTAAATTATTTTTAAATATTTAAAAGGTGCTGCATTTAAATATTTTCTTAGATCGCATTGAAAAGTAAAAATTTATTTAACATTAAATCCCGAATACAGATTTGCATCGCATACTCAAAATTGCCGTCTATTCAATATTATTCATGTATTTACATCAAAATGGTTTTCATTTCAGCGAACAGCCAAGGAATTTAAAAAAAAAACTTCCATCTTTGCATTTCTTCAAACACTTTAGGCGAGATAAAATTGATTTTTTTTCCTAGAGATTTCCCTTTACGACCGCTTTCTTGGTTTTATATGGCCTCATCAAAAGCTCAAGGAGGAACTATAATGAAACAGGTGACGATCGTTTCGGCCTTACAGGAAGCGCAGGATCTAAATTCCAGGCATTTATTTCGAACTGAAATTTGGAAGTTTAAATTTCGAATATTTATTTTTCTCTTCTAGACTAATAGATTTATTTGCGTTGGAGATATGATTATTATCATCAGTTCCTGTTTTTCGCATAATAATATATATATTTTTATAAACAAAAATAAAAATATTCAGTATTTATTGTCTTGAAGATATTTCGGTATCTCAATCAATATTATGTACCTGTTCCGTAGATAGTTAAAAACGAACTCATAAGAAACAAGCTGAAATACGTACGTTTATAAAAACAAAGAACGCATTTATTCTCAAAATGAACAGAAATTTTAAGTGCAACATGTTTGTTACCACCTAGAGTTTCAGGCAAGAATACATTTTGCTATTGCATGTCATATTGAGAAAATCATACTTCAATCTATGAATTAGTTAGAAACAGTGAAAAACGCGATTAAGTTAACCAGAACCAGGCTTATTTGCCCCCTATACCAGTATAGGTTATAAAAATGTACAAAATATGCATTAAAACTCAAAAAATATGCACTAACATTTTTTTTTAATTTATAAAAATCAGTGCAACCTTTGATTCAAACAGTTGATTAGTGTTTTATTATTAAAGGAATTATAAACACAAAAATGACAGGGTCACTAATTACTAGTGTCCCCAAATTATTTTTTTAATTCTTATAGGCTGCCGGAAAGGAAAAGAGGTACTATCTATTTTCAAATTAAGGACTTTCCATAAGTGTCCCCCTCTTTTTTAGGGAAGAGGGGGAGGGAATAAAATTTTTTTTTCAATGCACACTTGATAGCGAAAAGTATTCGTTTGAACCTAAAATCAAATGAAAAACATTTATTCATGTATTTATTTAATGAACAATTCGATGTTTATGCATTTATATGCACTAATGTGAAACGGCTCAAAAATATGCAATTGAATACGCACATATGCATATTCAGTGGCATATTTTGGCGTATTTTGAGGTAGGTGTATTTAATTCGAGCTCTATTAATGACTTATTTGCACTTTATTAATGGAATTTTAAACTTAAGCTCTTAATGCATACGTATATGAGTATAAGGAGCCATTATGTATCATAATATTAAGTATCAACTTGCTAAATGTTATTTCCTGCATCTAAAAAATAACGATTTGTACGAAAAAAGGGTATGACTGTATGGTTATGTCAAATCATTAACAAGTCAAACCGAGCACATATCATTGTTTTTCAAACCTAAATAAAATTTTAAAGAAAGTTTCTTTGCAACATTATGATAGACAATAGCTCCGTATAGGACGTAAAAGCCAAATAAAATAAAATTTCGCGAATCAAGTGCAAAAAGATACACAAACTGCGACATCCGTGCAAACAGATAAAACAACATACATAATATAGTTTTGTTCGGAAAGTTGTATACATGAAATGAACAACGATATAAGGAACTAATTAACAAAATGGTCAGCTTTTTCGGTGTTTAAAGGAAATGCATTTCATAAACATGAACATCCCCCCCCCCCCCTTTAATCCACATATATAAAAACGGCTGTTGACGTGTGGTTGACCCTTCTACAAATCCACAGTTTACGTCAGATGTTTTCCAAATTTTGCACATAAGTATGATATATTATTAGGAGTTTTCTTTTCTAAACGTTGACGGGAAATGTTACACTATTTTTTTTTCTATTATGAATTATGATTGTTTAACATGTGTCACTTGATACTATTATTTTAAAGTTAGACCGTAAAACACCGGTGAACCCGGCTAGTAATTATTAAAAATACGAAATTGCATTAGAAGAAATAATGCAATTTTAAAAAGTCTTAAAATCCCTTAATCAGTGCAAAAAAATTTCTTGCAACACGATACAGCTGTAGATAACGCAACAAAAAGAAAAGAACATAGATAATTTGAGTCGGGTGTTATAATTTGAAAGCAGCCATAGAGAGCACATGAAAGGATATCAGAAAGCAACCGCTAAGAAAGCAGGAAACGAAAAAATAAGATTACGCAGAAAGAGGCCGAAACTTTTGGTTTAAATTTTGAGAAATGATGGTGCATTAGAAAATTTATTCATAAGAAAAAAAAAATTCCTTTATTTGCAATGATTTCCCTAAAAATCAAGACCGAATAACGAAGCAAATTAGTGAATTAGTATAAGGAAAGACTTCTATAATCAGAAGATGGCTATAACTTCAAAAAAAAAAAAAAACAGTAGGTGAAACAGTTGCAAAGCAAGTTGTTAATTTGAGTCCTTGATATGAAGCTGTGAAGCAAATTGCAACTTTAGTTGATTGAGTGGCTTTAGTGGACAGGCAGAGAGTAATATCAACATATTGAAGAACATTTCGATGTTGACTTAAAAACACTTTCAATTGTTTTAAAAGACAAAGATTAATTTTACGGTATAAAATGTGTTTGAACAAAGATGCAACTCAGTTTTCCGTTTTTAACTTAGTTGTGCCAAAATTTCAGAATGGGTTTTGTTTTGTGGATTCACACTGAGATGGAAGGTACAGTTTTGATTAAGTTTACTTTATTTATTTATTTATTTATTTTGATATGAAGAGAGTAATGTAATTGTTAATACATAGTTGAAGTTATGCAGAATAATTAAGAATATATGTTATCTTTTTCTTTAAATAATATTACGTTGGGCGGCGTTAAAAAATAATCCTTTGAGATTAATTTTAATCACTTAATTTAAAGCTGCCAGTTTAATAAATATAAATTTAAGTGTGAAAAAGTTATGGTGATACAAAAAAATTAAAGCCTTAAATGATAGAGGAATATAAAAATGTACAAAGCATACGTTTCTAGTAATAATTGTTTTGAACCACATTGAAGCCGAAAATGCCTTTCAAAAATTAAGGTGGTTTTGACTCTGATTACAAAGGTATGAACAGATGCAATCTTAAGTAATTTACTGTCGTTGAAATAGCATCTCGTTAAAGGTTAAAAAACATTACATGTGATAAAATTGTAAACTTTTCGAAAATACAAACAAAAACATAAATATCAAAATTTCTAGTTATAATTGTTTTGAATGAGACTGAAACCAAAACTGCCGAAACAAAAATTAAGACTTTTTAACTATGAATAAAAAGCTGAAAACAGAAGAAAGGTCAAGTAATCCACTGCTCTTAAAAATGGCATCCCGCCAAAGCTGTTTTGTATCAAGTGATTAAGTTATAACCTTTTCGAAACTATAAAACATAATCATTTCATATAAAATGTGAGAACAGTATCTTGCTGATGAAGAGAAAACTTTCTTAGTACCAAAATTTACGTATTTCAAGATTGAATTGCTTTGCATTATGATAAAAGTTGAAGGTTAGTACATGATGGAAGTAATTCAGATTGGTAAGTAAAAACATAATAATTAGCCATTAAAACTGTTAAAGCAGCACGCCTCTGCAGCTGAATGAAAAACAACTAAAAATTACGAAACGAAATTTCCACTATAGAGGAAGACTAAATTCTAAAAGAGAAGGTACGGCTTCTAAAGTTTGGTATTTTTGCGAGTGAGAAGTAATATTTTTTTCTTTAAAGCTGCTTTAAGCAACTAAGAAAAAAAGGAGAAATTTATTATTTTTATGATAAAATATCCAAAAGAAAATAAGATAGAGAGAGAAAAAAAGTTTTCAGTGAAAACTACTCAAAAACTGTGCTCCTCAAATGACGCATGAATTCAACTGAATATGGCATATGATATTAGATGTTAATGAAATGTTCAATTAATGAAAAATATCTTCTTTTTTTTTTTTTTTGGTAATTTATACTTGAGTAGATATCTACGATATGTTACTGGAAATCTGAAGACTGCAGAATGCAATTTATAACGTTTGTTATGCAAATATTTACAGAGATGAAATGTGGATTCAAAGTCAGAACAGCAGATGTCATCATGCGAAATAAATTTTGATCCTTATGCCTAATTAACCCAAATAACCTTGCAAATTACTGGTATTTCACTACTTATTCACTTATTTGAAGAAAAAAAAGTATCATTTAAGTGCGCTTATTCAGCAGCGAAAGTATTGAAAACTTGAAAAAAAAATAATAAGTATTTAATCTATTAGCAGTGCTTGTGTTTCAAAACACAATGGCCAAAAACGTGTTATGTTTCAAAATTTTAAAAATCACCATTTTCTATTTTTGCATACCATGTAACAAAATAGGAATGCATCTTGAGAAAAAGATCGAAATGTAAGAGTTTTGATATATCAGAGCCTAAATTTGATTTCAAGTCGGCAGATTCATGCTTAAAATACCAAACTTAACTATTTTTTACCTGATTCCTTTTCTTGAATTTTACTGTATAAAGGTAATTTGTTGATAAACGTCGTAGAAGGAATTCAAATGCTTTGCGTGTTCTAGGCCTTGTAAATATATATGAAACTACAATCATACCTTTTGATATATTTATTGTACAACTGAGATTTTTAAGGTCATTGCTAAGAAAACTGATTTTCCGACATCACGTTGCTCTAAAAATATTTATAGCAAAATAAATGCATTTAAATATTTTAAAGAGCTGTACTTTAAAAATTTAATAATAATAATGATAGACGGTGCAAACGGTCAGCAATTTCAATGAAGCATGTTGAACGTCTTTCTAAAATAAATATTGTATACAAATAGCATTTACGCACAATACAGCAATTTTTCACAAAAATTAGCTTTTGATGTTTTACTGCTTCAAAATACTACAAACGGAACTCCCTAAATTAAGTACATTTTTTTTTTTTTTTGGCGTAATGGATATTCATACAGATCCAAGAAGCAATTATTCGTCGAACCATCTAGTAATATGCGCAACAAGTATTGAGTACCAATTGCATGTTTTGATATCCAGTAAAACATGCAACTGCGCACTGACAAATTGAAACAATTTTACTTTAAATCACAAAATACGAGGGTTTTTTTCTGATTTTTATGCGCAAGAAGTATTGAATACCACTTGCATATCTTGATATCCTGTTAAATATGTAGCTTTGCGTTGAATATTTATTGCAATAAAACAATTTTACTTCGAGTTACAACATGCGTGGTAAATTTTCTCATTTTTATGTGTACCACTTGCATGTTTCGACACCTGTTAAAATATGCAATTTTGCGTTGAATATTTATTTCAGCGAAACTATTTTACTTTGAGTTACCACATGCGATGTAATTTTTTCTTATTTTTATGTGCAGCCGCAAATATTAAGTACCACTTGCATGTTTTGACATCCAGTAAAATGTGTAATTTTGCATTGCATAATTATTGCAATGAGACAATTTTACTTTAAATTACATCATGCGAGGCAAATTTTCTGATTTTTATGTGTTACAAGTAATTAGTACGTACCACTCGCATGTTTTGACATCCGGTAAAATATGTAATTTTGCGTTGAATATTTGTTGCAATGAAACAATTTTACTTTGAATTTCAACATGCGATTTAATTTTTCTGAACTTTTGTCATTATTTTTTAACAAAAAAAAAAAAAAAAAAAGCTATAAATTTAGTGCAATTTGCAAAAAGTTTTACAAAGATAGGAGGAAAAAATGAATTTTTACACTTACCCAAACAAATAAGAAGAATAAGTGAAGTCCAAAAGGGGTAAGGTGGACCGCACGGCGGGCCGTCTTCGGGCTCCAGCCCCTCAGTGGCGGCTGTTTCGTTGTGGCACCACTCCATGCCGCCCCTGAACGCCACTGGCGCGCCTCTCGACAGGCTCGGCACCTGCTACCGCTCTGCGCGCATTGAGCGCCGCGCGACAGACAGAATAAGAGCTCTCCCTATAGTTTGGTTAGGGGGGGAGAGGCACTTGCGAAAAGAGATGGTATTGTTCCGTTCATTTTTTTTTTTTTTTCGTTTTTTTTCGTTCTCTTCTCGTTCGAAGAGTGAAGGGCGTTTCGCGAAGTTTTGCTTTTGTCTGAGATGTCCAAGCCAGTTATCTGGGAAAAATGCTCTGCTGACGGAGATAAAAGGTTTGCTTAAGCTTAAGTTTTCTGACAAGGTACGAGTTTAAATGGACGTCCATATTAATGTTGAAAAGTGTGATGACGAGCTATGGTTGACCTAAAGGGAAAATTAGAGATAATCGTAAGAGACAAGGCTACTGTTCAAATAATTTTCATTTATGCTCTTTTTTTTTCTTCTTTGGTGATTCATGTCCCTATTTCAAGATTCCTAGAAAAAAAAAGTTTCTTGCCGTACATTTTAATTTCACTTGAGAAAATTAATATCATAGGTCAGTACAGTGTGCGAACAGGTATTAGTAAAGGTTTATATTAATGCGCTGAATGAAGAATCTTTTTCTTCTTATTATATTTTCTGTTTCTACTATTTCATTCCTTTTTTTTTTCTTTTTTGTGACTTATTTCTGTTTTTTAAGTTGTCTCGTAAAAATTGTTCCTGCACTTTTAAATTTCATTTGAACGATTTAATATCGTAACTATTCCTAACAGTGAGTGCAGGGATTATTTAAATGATTATAATTAATGTGATGTATGAAGGCTTAGAATCTGACTTTTCCTATTTTTGAAAAGAACAAGACTTTCCGCAGAAATTGCATGAGAAATGTCTAGCATTTTTGTCTTGACTGAGATAAAAATAGAAAATTAGAATATGGCAGATGGACGCGCTTTAAGTATGGGTAACAACTAGATTTTGTTGATACAGTACTCCAAATGTTTTCTGCACCCTACCAAGCCTTTTACGACATTATTACAACGAGCTGATGTGTGCATCACATGACTTCCTTTTACTCCAATTTAATGTCATTTCCATATTATTGGCAATTTTAATGTGATTCAATTGTTTACTCCCTAAATATCACCAACATTGGCCGAATTGAAACCAAACTAAAAAAAAAATCGCCAAATTTTTCGCCAAGTTGGCGAGAAAACTTGGTGACCAAAGGCTTGCTGATATATCGCCGAGTATTTGGAAAATTATAACACTACTTGAGTTTGCATCGAACTTAACAATGATTTTTCCTCAAAAAGGTGTAAAAGATCCCCTTTGAAACATCCGAATGCAACCAAAAGAGAAAGTGCACAGCTAGACCCCACTAGGAGTCTACTTACCACATTTTAACTTTCTAGGACATACTGTTTTTGAGTTATGCGAGATACATACACATATACGCACATACATACGTACATATGGACGTCACCAGCAAATTCGTTGTAATTAACTCGGGCGTCGTCAAAATGGATATTTCGGGTGTCTGTAGGTTCCTAGGCATAGATCCACGTGTGGTCGGGTCGAAAAAAAATTCAACATTCATTCAGGGTGAGAAAAATGGAAATTAAGGTCGATTTCTGAGTGAAATTTTTTTCGCGAATACAATACTTCTATTTTTGTAAAAGGAAGTAAAAAAATGGGCTATCACGATTGCTTATTGTTTTCACTTGACTGTGGTTGATGTTCGTATGATTTTATTATTTTTTTTATGCTTATGATGCAAACTTCTTTGATCCATAGCCCTCTCCTATCATGTACCTCCTCCTAGGTGATAGCATCCATTTCCCCCGTTATAGACTTTATTTACATCCGAACACAATCCTCTTTAGACGAAAAGAGCATCTAGCACACAACATACTGCATCCAGACCCCTGCATTTATTTGAATTTTGAGGTCTAAAACTGAAAAAAAAAATTTTACAATTATGATTGCAATAGGAGCCATTTGGAGAAACAAGAAACCCAACGAGTAGGGTCCTATCGCAGTTCGTGATTGCGAAAACAATAATTTGAATCCAAGCACTAGCACAGCCAGAATTACCTTCTAGAGGTGGGTTTTTGATCAAAAATACTTTCTGGATGGAGTTTTTTGACCAAAAATACCTTCTGGAGGAGTTTTGATGAAAAATACCTTCTGAAGGGGATTTTTTGATTTAAAAAAAAAAAAACTTCTGAAGGGTTTTTTTTTTTATTTATCAAAACAGCCTATTTACATGCATAAACTACTGTATTGGAATTTGCATTTTTGTTAAAACCAATGACTCTGGGGGCGGGGTGTTTTCACCTCTCCCCCCCCCCCAACCATTCGCAGCGTTTTTTGATTTAAAAAAAAAACCTTCTGAAGGGTTTTTTTTTTTATTTATCAAAACAGCCTATTTACATGCATAAACTACTGTATTGGAATTTGCATTTTTGTTAAAACCAATGACTCTGGGGGCGGGGGTGTTTTCACCTCTCCCCCCCCCCCAACCATTCGCAGCGTTTTTGATTTAAAAAAAAAAACCTTCTGAAGGGTTTTTTTTTTTATTTATCAAAACAGCCTATTTACATGCATAAACTACTGTATTGGAATTTGCATTTTTGTTAAAAACCAATGACTCTGGGGGCGGGGTGTTTTCACCTCTCCCCCCCCCCCTCCAACCATTCGCAGCGTCACTGAATTCGAGAGGTCAAACTTCAAATGGATGTCCGATAATGTCTACATTTCGTTTTTTTCTATGATTATTTTTTCTTCGAAGTCAAGAAATCTTATTCCCATGGTACAATTTGTAATTAACGAAATATTTTGAAACTGAATGAGTGGCAGAACTGATTAACCCGCAGAAGCGGAAGACTCGCATCATATTCTGAGAAACATTTTATCAGTCTTCCTCCTGATGCCTTTTTGGGAATGCAAGCTGGGACTTGTATTTATTAGAAATACTTGTTTCTCCTTGGAGATACTTTTAACGCCTCTCCGGATTTATTTTCATGCTTTCTATTTTAGATGAAAATTTATCATCGGGGAAAATAAAGGGGGGGGGGAGTTGCAATTGGGGCATTTTTAAAAGGACTGCACTGGAATGTGTTGTTATAGTGTTGGAATAAAAAAAATGGCAAACATCCTAATTATAAACAAGGCATAGGAAAAAAAAACACTATCCAGCTGTTGGAATCCATTTGAATTTTGACGTCTTGAATCCAAATAATGTTTTTTTTTTCAATTAGGAATTGCAACAGGACCCTAATTTTGTCTTGTTTTTGCAAATTGAATGGTGCGGAAATGAAGAAAAAATTCGCACTCGCCATATTATGGCAGGTGATTTTCTAGATAAAATAAATCGAGGCATATCCATAAAAAAAGACGTAGAAATAAGGATGTGGCAATATGAATATATGGTTATTATGGTTAACGTGCATCCCCACACATCATCGTCACATCGTTCCTCACTATCCTCATATATATAATAGTCAATGATTGAGTAACCCTGTTGGCGTCATCAATAATAAAAGTCGCTCCACGCCATGATAATTTGGTAATATTTGACGTACATGGAAATGCTTTATTTTGACGAAGCTAAACTGGATCCGGTATCTTTACTGTTTTACTGGCAAGACTGTCATTTTAGGGGAATAAAGAAACGAAATAATTGTCAACAATGAAAACTATCTACTAGAGTTTAGGGTTCATCAAATGGAGTTAGGGTTAAAGTTTTAACTGTTAAAAATATCCCCAAACTGGTAAGTACTCCGTTCAAATGTTGAGGCAATTTCCACATGTCATACCTTGGCGGGCGATTTTCTAGTTGTAAAATAAAGCCTGAAATAAATCAATTATTATGTTTTTCATTATTCTCTTATTGTAAAGCTAACTTTATTAATTGGCTTTAAGTTCGAAAAACTGTGATATAGCAAGAATTAAATTTGAAACACAATACTAATAATTAAAAATAAAGATTTATCTCAAATCAGTAGCTTTTTCTCATAATTATGGAATTTAAGAGCATTTTTTTAGAGCAAATTTGAATTAAGTAAATAAAGGGTGTAAATTTTCATTTAGAAAACATTGAACTTATCTTGCTTTAAAAATTAGTTTTTGACATTAGTGCTTATTAACGATATCGAAAGGACTAAGCATAAATTTATTCATTTGACCGTTGAGAAGTACTTTAATGAGACGCCAAAGATTTTTTAAACCAAAAAAGTTAGCTTTGGAGAAAATGTTTCGCCAAAAAAAAAAGTGTTCTTAATAATACTGATAATAATTTGACAGTTCTATATTAAAAACACTTTTTTTGCCTACTTTCCCCGAAAAGTCGAAAAACCTGAAGATAAAGAACAGATTAAAAAAGAAAAAAGTAAAAACTAAAATACGTCCCAGAAAATCCCCGAAAAATTCCCCAATATAAAGTCCCAAAAAATCCAAGATATTTTTAAATGTAAGAAGTATGTTTTTGAGGAATTTTGCCGTCTAAAAAAAGCGCGCTTTGGCATATTATAAGGAGCTTGCTTTATAATATTGATAACAAGTTCTACTAAAACTTCATTTTTACCCTACTTTCCCCTAAAATTAAAAAAAAAATGGAGGATAAAGGAAAGATTTTAGAAAGAAGATAAAAAAAGAAAGAAGACGTTATTTTTCACAAAAATACATTTTTAAAAAAGGCGGAAAACACACAAATGCAGTAAATAAAGTTTTAAATTAAAGTAAATTGTGATATGAAAGAAATATTTCCGTCAGAATTTGTCTTTACCGCCTAAACACTATCAAGTCGTTAAATTAATGCAAAAAATCATTTTTGTTTGAACGATATCGGTCAGAGCTCTACATTGTTTTTTCTTTTTTTTTCCTTTTTCCAAAAGCTTGAAAAGAAACATTTAATTTTAAGCATTTTAAAAACACTCATTCGTGCACAAAAGACGCCTCAGTCATATCATGCAAAACATTTGAGAGAATGCAAAACATTTGAGAGAAACATTGTGGATGTACGATTTCTGACAATAATTTAAATGTATAAAAAAATTTTAAATTAACTACAAATCCTACAAAAGTGAAAAAAAATACTGCAATGAGTTTGAATTTTTACTCTCAACTTGCACCGTGCAAAATCGAATAAACCGAGGCTTAAATTAAGCCAAACTTCACATTTTCGTATGAGTTATAAAGAAAATCAACTTTCAACACGAAATTCATGCAGTTGATTAAAATATTTAAATAAATTTAGCAATTAGAACTGCATGTCATTCGACTCATTAGTAATTAATACCATTTTCAGAGGTAAAAAGTAACTTTTATTAAAAGGCAAACTGTTTCATGTTTGCCTTTTAATAAAAGGTAATATTACACTGTATTGTGTAATTATTACATATTTATTATGTGTAATTATTACATATTACACTGTACAACAAATTCGAATTTCATTTTGTACTTAAGATTAAACTATGAAAATAAGTGTAAACAAAACAAACTTGGTTCATATATCAAAACAGAAATGATGCATCAATTTCTACATTCATAGGAGAACCCTTTTTTATATCAAAAGGGTACACTGATTTTAATGCCAGCTAGGCTTGCTTTTATGATTCTGAAAGTTCATTTTCATCATGGAAAAACTACTTTAAATTTTGGGCCATATAAAACTGAATGAATTATTTTACTTTGCCTCATTTCAATGTTTAAACTTGCTCCTTAAATTCTAGAGAGTTCCATCCAAAACTTTAAAAAAATATATTGATAGCAAACCGAGTTTATGCTGCTAGCTATTCGTGGAAAATGTTTTTTGGCCACTAACGCTGCTGTTCTTGGAGGTCACTATTTGGAAGCTGGTACAAAATTACGCAAATCTTAATTATAAGAATTCTTTATTTTCAAACATGCGGCTAAGTCGTCAATACAGAAGACACTGTTCAGATATGAGACAGTGCAAAGTATAGTCAATAGACAATACAAGCACATAATTAAAAAAAAAAAACGAGCTGATGTGTGCATCACATGACTTCCTTTTACTCCTATTTAATGTCATTTCCCCATTATTGGCAGTTTTTATGAGATTCAATAGTTTACTCTCTAATTATCACCAACAGTGGTAAAATTGAAACCAAATTTAAAAAAAAAAAAATCAACCAGATTTGTCGCCAAGTTGACGACCAAAAGACTGGCGATATATCACCAAGTGTCCGCCAAATTATAACACCACGTGAGTTTACATCTAAATTAACAATGATCCCCCCCCCAAAAAAGGGGCAAAAGAACCCCTTTGGAGCATACGAATGCAACCAAAAAGGAAGGTGCACAACTAGACCCTAATAAGCGTCTACGTCCCACATTTCAACTTTCTAGGGCATTCCGTTATTGAGTTATGCGACATACATACACACATACGCACATACATACGTACATACAGACGTCACGAGAAAACTCGCTGTAATTAACTCGGGGGTCGTCAAAATAGATATTTCGGGTGTCTGTACGTTCCTAGGCACATATCCACGTGTGGTCGGGTTGAAAAACAAAACTCAACATTCATTTGGGGCTGAGTACAATGGAAATTAAGACCGGTTTTTGGGTGAAAATTTCTTCGCGAATCCAATACTTCCTTCTTTTGTAAAAAGAAGTAATAAAATTCATTAAAAATTTTAAAGTGTTCACATTATTTTTTAAATTTTTCACGTTGAAGCTGTCAATATTATCGGAAAATTTGTTTTATAATTTGTAAAATTGAAGTGGGCATTCGGCATTAACAGTTGGTATATCTACTTGGTTTGGAGGAAATATGTTGGAGAGTCTTGTATTACAAATATGATACATTAAGGAAATTTTATTGAGAAGATATGAACATTTACATTTAATGTGTGAATCAAATTTCTGTAAAATTTAAGTAGAAAAAATTGGCATTTGCTTTTGAGGGAATGAATTAAAAAATCTATTTCGTAATTGTTCAGATGACAAATTTTTGTCATTGGATGCAAAAAAGGGGGGGGGGGGACAATAATGAAAAAATAAATGTGGAGTTTTTTTTTTAGAACGTGATAAACAAAAATATTATTAGATTTGTCATCGTCAGCTGGAAATCTACAGTAAACATATATGTTTTAATCTAAAGAATATCTTTCATGTGCTGTGTTACATACCTGTACTTTTAAAAAAAAATTTTATAAAAGGTAAGAGAAAAGTAAAACTTATTGGTTTGGTGTGCTTAAGTGGAATGTCAATACCTCTTTTCTAAATTCTCCAAAGGACTTCGTTTTCACTTACGAAAAAGAAACTGCTTGTCCTTTCGAGTATCTTGAAAGTTTTCCAAACTACTCCCGTAAAAACATTACAGGCATTTAACGAAGATTAAACTCTTATCCTTTCAAAGATACTCTTGTGCATTAACGTTATACATTGACTTTTATTTACACAAAAAAAGAAAGATTCGCGAAATTAGTGAAACTTTTTAAAGCCTTATTTCCGCGAGTAAATGTCTGCGGCGAGTCCAAAATAGCCGACAAAGTTATCTTCTGTTCCCAGCAAAGAAAGTAGAAGTAAAAGTTGTTTTCAGATCGAACGGGATAAGCGATGCGCTGAAACATTTCAGGTGGAAATGTTCGCTTATTGATTTTCTGTCTGCACTATTCGAACATCGGAACTGATACCTTAAGATGGACTGTTGGGTGGCTGAGAGTGGTACAGGTAAAGAAGGTACTAAAACAAGTACGACAAGGAATTAGTTGCAGAAACATGAAATCAAAAGCTGAATTAACGAATAAATTTGTCGGTTGGGAAAACTTTCTGTTACGTTTTTCTCTATGGTTCAAACTAATCTAATAACGAAAAATAAGTTTATGTTTAACGTTTTTTGTGCGGATTTTCATTTCTATGAATCATGCCGAAAGGAATGGTTTAAAAGAAAATATAATCTACTTATTATATGTGTTAAAAGTCTCTGCAATGCAGTTTTGAGTGGAACACTTGTGTTTTTAAAAACTTCCTGAAGTTTTTTTTTTTTGGACAAAGGAGGGCCTTCTATTAGTTAAATACTATGACGTAAAACATTTTGTTGTACCGACATTTGCTAGTTGCCTCTATGATAAAGTTAGTGGAGCATACAAAGTCCTTATTGCGATATAATGTTTCAGAAAGGATGAAGTTTTTGTGAATTTTAATTGTTATTCGTAATACATCAGTTAGACGCACATTCTAATGTTTAAAGTTTCGTATTTGACGAATTTTTAAACCTTAAAAGGTGCCATTTGTTGAAGACACTCCATTTAAAATTTAATCGATAATTTAAAACTCATTCGGTAGTATTCAGATATTACAAATAAAAATTTGTGCATGATGTGTTTTATTAAGATTAACATTTAATTTTAAAAATTCAAATATTGTTCTTTCGAGCACTGAAGCAAATCAAAGTAAAATTGGCAGTCCTAAAAAAGTTTACGAAACATTGCAGATCCGTGTTTCGGAGCTACAAAGATCGCTTTGGGAAAAGTGGGCCTTTGTATTCCAGATTTTTTTTTTTTTTTTGTTTTTTTTTTTGTTTTCAGCAAAAAGATATTTTTTTTTATTTTTCACAAGAGAAAGAATAGTACATCTGAGCACGTAGTAATATCTTATTTAAATTCTGTATTTTATACGGTAAAAGAGTTGACTAATTTTTAAATCTACATATATTTCAACAAGTTTATTCAAGGACACTTTATTCGTTACAGGCCCCCGATGCCCGATCATATCGCGGGTCACCATCCAGTTTTTGAAAACTTTGAGATACGTTTAAATAAAACAATAATAATAATACCACTTTTTTCATAATGGGCCAGTTCTCTGTCTCGGCCTCATTGTTGTCATACGCCTTCTCCATGTTGAAGAGAGGCTTTTTTGTGTTAATAATTGTGCTGTGCTAGGAGTTGCTTATTTATCTATAAACCGTTTATTACTTAACTAGTGGTACCCGCACGACTTTGACCGTAATATAAAATTTAAAAGGTCTTTTGGTTCGCCTGTATATTTACAAATAATTTATGGTGAATTTTCTCACCAATTGGCTCGTACCCATGTTACGGTTCCACGTTATGATAATTTCGTATCTCGCCAATTGGCTTGTGTTCATGTTACGGTTCCACGTTATGATAATTTCGTAATTTACTCGTCCATCTTATGATAATTTTGTTCTTAAAATTGGAATAGAAAAAAATCCACATCGAATGCTTGAAAAATCGCTTCGAGATGCACACTAGGGTGGGCCGAAATAAGCCGAAAAATTTTTTTTTTCGAAATCAATTTTTGGATAGCGCGCAAAAGTTGCGTAGTGAGCTAGTTAGCACTCACAAAAAATTTCTTTTAATATTAAAAAATATCTAGCCGGTGCTATTTGACACTGAAAAACCGAAAAAAAAAGAGAAAAATGAATTTTTGTCGAAATTTTTTTTTAAAAACAAAATTCCAAATATTTTGCTGGAATGCACCGAAAATGTTGTATAATGAGCCAGTTCGAGCCCATAAAATGTTTCATTGATTTTAATGAGCATTTAACCGCTCCTTTCCGACATCAAAAATTGGAGAAAAATGAAAAAATATTGAATTTCTTTTAAAAACCAACGTGAAAATTATTTTTCAAAATTAAATCATAGACTAATTAATTAAATAACGCCATTAATCATAGTAATTATTATCACGCAATAGTATCATACAGTTTCGAGAACTACATATATAGATAATAAAATTTTAAAAAAGAAATCTTCAAATTTGATTTACAATACCTCATGCATAATCAGGGGCGGCAGTTCAGCATTTCATTTGGGGGGTCGAGTTTCTTAAACATGAATTAACTCAGTATAGAACAAAATACATATTGGCTAACAGCTAGTAATCATGTTAGGGGGGGGGGGGGATTGCATAGTTAAAGAGCCCCCAAAAAAGATATTAGTTGATGTGAGATTTTTTTTTTCAAAAATAATATGTATTTCTAAAGAGTATCTATGAAAGCATACTATGCATTGAGTAGCTGAAATGTGTTTCTAGCAGGAGAAAGTGATGAACACTCATTAAATAGACACACTTAAAACATGAGTGTAACAATGAATGTAAATTACCAAGGCATTTTTCTGTGAAAGTCATGCAGCCACACCACTGCACGGGCCTCTCATAACCATCGTTACACAGAGCGCACAAGAACGAGCTATTTAACCTATATGACGAAATTACGTCTTTAGATAAAATTAACCATGATTTCTCATCAGTTTTTTCTGTTCTGAAAAATCCGGTAAAAGCTTAACGAATTTCTAATAATTTAAAAAACGAAAAACACTTGCTCATGTCTGGAAATGGGTGGAGTTTCATCAACCATTATGGATAACAAGCAATATTGTTTTTCTTGAACATTGATTTGAGATTGACATAAATTAAATTTGCTCATTTTTATCATTCCTCTCAAAAAATTTGGGGGTTCGACCGCCCCCTCTCGACCCCCCTATTTGCCGCCCCTGTGCATAATGAATATTATTTTTTGGAATAATATTGTCCCTTGTTATCAAATGATGGAAGTTCTTTCCTAGCTTGAAGTTTAGCACGAATGTATCCATCTCGTGCAATTTCACCACGAACTTTTATTGCAGCTTCGGTTATTAGTTTCGCACAACGTTTCACAGCTTGCGTGTGACGGAAATTTCTCGAAAGTAAATTCTGTAGAATGTTCTTTGCACATTTCTTTCCATTGTTGGTCTTTTAGATGCATTGTAAGAGGTGGCTCTGTTACAACACAGTTTTCCCAATCAACTAAATCAACATAATCAACGGCTTCAAAATTGAGTTTAGGACGCTCAAAAAATCGTACACCATCCGAGCTCTTCGTCTTCGTATTTCTAGAGTTCAGAATGCGCCTAACAGCTAATTCCCAAATGTATTTTCTTGAGTCAAACAACATTGTCAACAGTAGCTGCTCAGGATGAGCGAAATATGCATCACTTGAGAGAATTTTGAAAATTATCTCCTTAACGTTGTCTGGAAACTGCCTTGCAAGAAAAATCATTTTCCAAAAATGTTGGGCGCGGTACTTGCAGTTCGGGTCTCATTTTTATTTCAAACCACATTGAAGCATAAACTAAAATTACATACTTAACAAGCATTGTAAGGTTTTCTGATGGAGTTGGAGTGTCTATATACAAGCGTAACAAACGGTTTGTAGTTGTCAGCCATCGCGCATGACTGACTGAGTTTGCGTCAGCCACGCGTGAAGAACAACTACCATCTTTTACGGCAAGACAGATTCTATACAAATATTGTTGTGCAGTACTTAAATTTTTTATATCTTCCATGTCCAAAACCAGAAGATTGCAGTCAATTTTATCAAATTTGACCACCGGATTTTTTTAACAATCTCTAAGAAGTTGTTCGATAGCTCAAGAATATGAATGTGGCCACTTTGTGCAACCGTCCAATTCCAGTATAAGATGCCTCAGTGGCAACTCATTGTGGACATTGGACACAAGAGAGGACCCCTTTAATTGCTTAATTCCCAGCTGTGGAGGTGTAGAATTACAGCATTTCTTGTCGGGGGGTTTTGTCTCTTAAGTGGATTATAAAGTCGAGAGGAAGAAATGGCTTGAGAAAAAGAATACTTGCGTTCAATTCATTTATCAGTTTAAAGGACTTCAGAGGATTCACATTTTTTTAATACTCAAGGGCTCTATTTGTCAAATATATGTAAAATAGTTATAAAATAATCTTAGGAATAATAGAAGTAGTTGAGCGCCGTTTATTATCCACGAGAAACAATTGGAACCGAAAGATTAAAAAATTAGCATCTTATGTAACTATTTTTTATTTGAGTGTGTACATTTTTTAAAATTGGCGTACAAATGTCGCATAAAATCGATTAAATTTTCACTGTTTTTTCTAAGTAACGTATTGCGTAACATTTCAGTACTTACTTATTTCGAAACTACTTTTATTTATTTATTTATTTATTTTTTTTCATTTTTCCAATGTTTCAGTCTTAAAGGAGCGTAGCTAAATATTCTACGAAATGTATGAAAGTCTTTGAGGATTTCAACTAATTCACTGACAGATACTTCTAATGTTTGCTGAAACTAGCTTCAAACTTTTATTTTCGACCCCCCCCCCCTTTTTTTTTGAAAAAAGTGCATTTTTACCCTTTTTTTTCAGTTTTTCAAGGTTAAATAGCGTCGGCTAAATATTAAACAAATTTAGCGAAATTTTTTATGGGTAATAACGGGCCCATATAGCAACTTTTCCGCACTATCCAAAAACAGATTTCCAAAAAAAGTTTTTTCGGCCCACCCTAATGCACACCCCCATGCTACAAACTAACTTTGTGCCAAATTTCATGAAAATCGGCCGAACGGTCTAGGCGCTATGCGTGTCACAGAAATCCAGACATCCTCCAGAAATCCTCCGGACATCCAGACAGAGAGACTTTAAGCTTTATTATTAGTAAAGATACATATTCTTCAGTTTTCGGGAAAAAATGAGAGAAAATAAATATTATTTTTAAAACAGAGAAAAAACAGTGCCAAATTAGGAGGAGATCAAACCGGGGCCCTTTCCTCGGGAGGCAACGTAAAGGGGTCGGCAAATTTATTATATTTCTGAAGTTGCATTGAAACTCAATATAAAAACTAGAAGAAAGATGGGGCGGTAGTTTCAAGATTAGCCCTGGCTCACAAAAAACTTAGATCGGGCACTGATAAAAAATTTGACCGTACAATCTGTCTTGCTCTGTATATGAATGTAAGTAATGGTTTACAGAAAATACGTTTCAAAATTAGTTGAAACAAAAATGCTACAATTTGTACCATTTTCTACTTAATACTTTCGTTAATCATCCTCTTAAAATAGTCCTTTTTCATTTTATTTTTCCAAAACATATTTCAGTTAAGCTCATTCTCAGGAAACAAAATTCCAGCAATAAAATGTTTTAGGCCCACAGAACAATTTTTGCTTTAAGCTGCGAAATAAAAGTAGCCCTATCATGACAGGAATGTTAATGAGCAAATCATTACCTTAAGCCTAAAGCCGTGAAAAAAGACATTGAAGTGAAACAGTTTCATCAAAGCAGAAAAAAAAAACCTTCTAAAACTTTCTTTTAGACGGGTTTAAGGGAAAGTGCAAACGAAAATAAATGTTCCTTCTATTATAGAGATATTTAAAGCTTTTTGCATGGCAAAAACAGTTTTAGAAATATGATGTTTGTCAACACTAATGTTAGTAAAAATCTTAAGACTTTTTTTAGTGAGAAAGAAATTACACATTTGAGTAATGAATGATCAAAACCTCCAGAGTTTTAACATCTTTTTGACTAACTTCATTTCTCTCTCTTCATTGAATAAAACTAAGAATTTCATTCCAGCGAAGAAAAACTGAAGAACATGAGTACTCTAAATCGTATTTAACAAAAACAAATTTATTTTAACTAACTTTCTTGGTTATATTTACTACATTTGCGATAGTTAAGGTGAAATTTTATTTATTTATTTATTCTTTGAATCACTGCAGACATTATACTGCAAAAACGTAAGCATTTGCTAATTCATTTTTATTTAATTATTGGTTATCACAATCATTTAGGTAATTATTTAGAACTAAAACATAAACTTAAAAATTTATTTATTGCATTAAAAAACTAATTTAAGCATGCATTGCTTTAAAGTCATTTTATTAATGAAACTGCTTTAACGGTTTGATAGTATCTTATTACACTTAATTGTAGCGGTGTTTTGGTGTTGGCATTTGCTATTCGAAAGCTTCTTGAAACATATATTCGATATGAAAGAATAGCAATCATTTTACTTTTCCAATCGTTGTTTAAATTTTTGTAATTTTTTTCAAAAACCTGATAATTGAAAATTTTAATAAGAAAGTATATATATTTACATCCAGAAAACGTTTTTGTTTACATTTGTTCAAGTTGGTAGCCTGAAACCTTAAAAAAAATTTTTTTTTTCAGTTTTTATGTATTCAAAATGTTTAAATCAAGGTATTTCAAGAGACACCAAATTCATGTTTTTACGTAGATTAAAAGTAACTTAAGTATTACTGGAGCAGGAATATATTTAAATTAAAGCACATTTTTGCTTTCAAATGCGATGTTTTTTAAAACGTCAATTTTAAAACTCATGTTTCGTTTTCTGGAAAGCCACTTTAGAAATTTTTATTTTTTCACTACATTATATTTTTTGTTCATACTTATTCTAAAGTGAAATTTTTGCTTTACGGCTCATACTTTTTCCTAAATAGCTGTTTTTATAGTCAAGAACGTCCTTTTTCATTTAAAAAGTGACTATTGCCAAAAATTTGATAAATTATGTCATAAACAAAATAACTTTTAAACTTCACTTCAGTAGACTGTTACAGATCTATTGAAAACAGTGAAAATTGCTCGCTACTATTATAAAAACCATAAAGTTTAAATATTTAAAAGTACGCTTTTAAAGAGTACCACCGTCTTTAAAGCATTTAAAACTTTTCTTAATTTATAACTGACTACTTGGCGTTGCACTGTCTACCTCAAAAATAAAAGTTGTGTCAGGTGACACACGTTCAGCAATTAGGCAAAAAAAGTATAAATTTCTCTTTTAATGGGTAGAATAGAGCAGTTTTGTAACTAAAATTTAAATTTAGGCCTCTTCGGATTTTTGTTAAATTCCACAATTTCAGTCATCATTATAAGCAGCATCAGGCATGATAATTCCGCGTTGACATGGCCGTTAGAATGATTGTTAGTTCGATGAATTCACCTGTAATAATAAATTATGTTATAGATTATGTATGTTAAAGATTTTATTCAAATACTTAGACTGAAAATTCTTCTAAAACTAACGTGCACTTATTTAATAGAATTTTGCTATTTATTGTGTTCCACAATAGCTATTAAAACTGGCAAAACGAGCAGTAGGTATTAAAAAAAAAAACATAACATTTTAATCCATTAGGTCTTTTTAAATACGCATATAAAAAAGTTTTCACTCATTTTTCCACAAATACATAGTAACTATGATTACGAAACAGACGATACTTTATTAATGTGATCTTTTATTTAATTCATTTTTTTATTACAATTATTTATTTTCTTCTCAAAAGTATCGTCTGGTACGAATCAAAAATTTAACTTTATTTAACTTCAATTCTGTAACCAGAAACAGTAGACGATACATAAAAAATGAAGATTATATTCCTATTAGAATATGAAATTAACCTAAAATGAAGAATTATGGGGACCTATTTAACCCTCAAAATTCGGGTAAATGCATATTGTGCAGCTTTTTAGTTGCATTAAAATGCTGCAAACATCAAAAAAATATGACTTTTATTTTCGATGAGATACTCGCAAATTTTCCATCGAATTTCAAGAAAAACCTTGGAATATATTTTTTTTATGAAAGGTAAACCTACGTTCTATTATGTGCCCCTGATAGAGTGCATGCAAAATTTCATGCTGATTGGTTGATTTAAACGAACAAAGTAACTTTTTCATTTATAATGTTTGCAGAATTCAATGAAACTGAATGTAAACACGGATTTTCAAAATAAACAGCAAAAATGGCATTTACTTCCATTGTTTCCGAAAATAATGTCGGCTTCTTTCAATAGCCAATTGGAAGGAATCGAATCGTTATCAGTGTTTGCCCTCGGGGAAGTTATCCTCCCACAGCGCTCGACTTCGTGACTTGAATGTGACAGATTATTTTCCCTCAGCGAAATGGCACAGATTTACTCTTTCTCTCCCACTGCTGCAGTTAATCCGGAAGAAAACACCGGAATTTCCATTACTGCAGAAGTTTCGGACAAAATGGTAGGAGATTAAATCAGTGGTTTTATTTAGTTAGGCTTTGGTGCAAACACTTGTCTCTACCGTGGAGTAAAAAAGCAAAACAAATGAAGCATGTTGCTGTATTCTCCGCTTAGTGTGATCGTTTTGGGACACAATTTCTTTGATAAGAATAACCGATAGATAACAGTAAAAGAATCCCGAAATTTACCATTGTGGGCGTTTCCTATTGGTCATAAATACTACTTTATTCACTAAATTTGATAGAATATGTAAAAAAAAAATACTGAACCGGAGAAACACTTTTATTTTCCCAAAATTTAAATTAAACTTTTTTTTTAAATGTCAGACTTTTAAATTAAGATGTTTCATCGTGTGATGTCACAAGTGAAGACAGCCATCTTGAATCGGAGCGCGTTATGGTCTTTTCTGGTAAGATATCGCCTTTTGATGATTTTTCACTGCGAGCAATTATTCGCGGATCGAGAATTGTTAGTTAAATAAAATATGCAATTGACGTAGTTTGGCAATAAGCCTGAAACTTTATTCAGGTAACCCTAGGGTTTTTTTTTCTTGCAAAGTCAGCAGTGAAAATGAAAAGAGCGACTGAATGTCTTTCAAGATTATATTTTTAAGAGAGAAAATAAGTTAAATTTAAGAAAAAAAAAAGTAACTTACCCTATATTTTCGACCATGCGCATTCAGAAAAAATTATTTTTTCAAAAATGGGAAACAACCCAATTAAAACCACAAATACTGATTTTCAAAGTAAAATAAAAAATCACGTCTTATATGTACGTTTTGTATCTTTTCGTGAAAATGCAAAAATCATATAGAATTTTTTAAAAATATCAATTGTTGATTATCTCCGAGTTTTTGACTACGACATCGTTTCTTAGCCAGTTTTACATACACGAATAAGCATACACGAAACACATTTCTCAGTTTTACGTACACGAAATGTGAGAACGGCTAACCAAGCGTACCAGGGTTACACCCCCCTTCCCCACACACACATAATCAGACATTAAAATTCCACTAGTAACGTTACTGATGATATACTATCAGTAACGTAATCTTACTAGTTACGTTACTGATATACTTTAATTTACCAGAGCATCATTGCAAATATTTCAGCAGTTTTAGCAACTCTTTATTGAAAAATCTTTTATAGGTGAGTTAGCAATTTTTGTATAAATAGCAAAATTTAAAAAAAAAAACTTTAATAGTAGTGTAAGAAAAGATAAGAAGTTTAATTTCGACAAACAACATAGAAAAGTTAAAATACCCTTTGTGCTCTTTTAGAAAATGTTTCAAAACATTTTTTTCAAAAAATCTTTTGGATAAGAATACATTTTTAAATTTTTAAATAGAAGCCTTCGAAATCACTTTCTATTCATAAAAGCTTCTGAGAGCTACAGTGTATGTTTCTTAACAGATTCCTTTCTTTTCAAAAGGAAAATATCTTAACATTTCCTCCGATGATAATAATTCAATCTTTTTTTTTATCTCGAGTCAGCGCGAAAATGATTAGAATGTAGCGAAAATATTTAAAATAAGCAAAACAGCGATTTTCTTTATTAAACTTTTAAAACACTTTTATCAAGAAAAAATATATATCTAGAAAAATTTAGAAAATATTGCAAAAATCTGATATCCGAAATAAAAACTCCGTTATATTTATTTACTCGTTTAAAAATGCGACAATATATTTGCATAAGGAACTAAAATGTTTGAAGAGCAGAGCATTTGTTACTTTTCCCAACAGATATATTAAATCAATTTACTTCTTTTACAGCAAACTCAAATTTTTTTTAACTCTTTTTTTTTTTGAGAAATCACATTGCTTATTGTTTTTACTTGACTGTCCTTGGCGTTATGCTGATTTTATTTTCCCCCAGCCTCCCTCTGCAGCACCACCGTCGACCGGCCCCTCCCGATGCTGCTCTTCTAGCGAAAACAGTCTCCTGGTTGCGTCCATATCTTACTAACACGCACATACATACATACCTACACGCATACATACACACACACACCCATGCCTCCACACAGACACACACACGCATACGTACACACATACACTCACATACCCACACACTCATGTCTGCACACCGACACAAACACACGCCTATACACACACACTCGTGTTTGCGATAAACATAGTTTGAATTCCAAATGTCAAAATTTAAATTAATGTTTTATTTATTTTTTATTATTATTAGTATTATTATTATTATTATTATTATTATTTTTTGCTGAAATAAAATTAATTTGCAATGCAAAAGGTAACACACGACGCTTCACTGCTGAGAAAAGCAATGAATGGAGGGACACCTACGATAAAAACCCTCCTCATAAGTACTTCATAGGTTATACAGGGTGTTCCGTTTTAACCTGCAAAACCTCTATTTTCGCAACCGTTAGACCTAGATGCATACTTCCAGTTGCAAAAATGTTCAAAATCAGATGCGGAATTAAGATATTGAAAGTCTCAAGCAAAAAAAAATTAAAAATATTAATTTGAATTTTTGGCATCTTGAATTCAAATGATGTTTTTCGCAATCGCGTGTGTGTGTGTACGAATGCGCGTGTGTGTGTTTGTGTAGGCGCATGCGTGTGGGTGCGCGTGTGTGTATGTATGTATGCATGTGTGTGCGTGTGGTGTATGCAGTGCTGCGTGTGTACGCGCGCGTGTGTGTAGGCGTTCGTGTGTGTGTGTATGTAGGCATATGTGTTTGTGTCTGTGTGGAGGCATGAGTGTGTATGCGTGTGTGCGTAGTATATGGACGCCTCCGACCAAGAGAAGCGGATAGCTCAAGATCGGAGGACAGCCGCGGCTGGAGGACGGCGGGCGGTGGTGCTGCAGAGGCCCTGGTCCAAGCTGAAAAAGGAACGGAACATCAAAAAATGTCAAATGAGAACAATAAGCAATCGTTATCGCTCAAAAATTCAAAACTTAACTTTTTATACGGGCCCCAAGACCCTTAACTTATGTTTAGGGAAATAATCTCCATTGAAAAACAATTCCAACGCAAAAGTTTGAAATTAGTACGACCAATATTCACTAAGATATGAAACGTAGCGTTTTGTGACTTGCACCACTTAACAGTAGCGGTCAATAGCAAATTTTGGGGGGAAATGTAGCAGTTAACAAGTGTTTAAAATTATGTGTGCAGAGCGTGGTTTTTCAAATTGGTCGAGGTTTAATAGTGCGTTTTTGCGTATCACGGCAAAACATTTGAATGAATTTTTGAATAGCAATGACAAACATACTTACCTTGGGTTTTTTTTTTTTTTTTTTGACAACCTGTCATTCTTCTGAAAGGACGATAAGTTCTAATCTTATCTTCTGAATGGTCCCTTAAAACTTTGAACTGAAATATGGGTAGTTTTGGTAGCAAAAAGTTTTGTGTCAGTAATAATTTTCAATGGAGATTATTTCTCTAAATATAAGTTAGGGGAACTAGGGCCGATATAAAGATTTAAATTTTGTATTTTTTGACTCATTTTTATTTTTGCTTCACACTTTAAGTATCTTAACTCCGCATCTGATTTTGCAACATTTTTGGAATTAGAAGTATATGTCTAGGACGAACGGTTGCGATTTTTGTTTTTTAATTTATTTACGTTTGCTAAAGTGAAGCAAATTTTTAAAATTAAATTTTAAGATAATGGTGACAGGTTTGGAGGAGTGTTCACAATCCCTTAAATTTCTTGTGAAACGTACTACCATAAGATGTTAAAAAACGACCGAGGTTTTATCCGAGAGAGATTATGAGTTCGTTGATAGAGAGAGAGAGTTTTAGCCGTCACAGTGGTGGTTGGACGTCCGAAGGCACAGGTTTGGACCTGGCTACCGTCGGTGGATTTTCAAAATGCAGAAAATCGACAGCGTCCATCTGGCAGGATTCTGCAGACTTAAAAAGATCTCTCAAATGCTCAGAATTTATGAGAACAAAAATTCCGGGGGAAGATATTCCCGCCGTGCTTGTAAAGAGTTTAAATGCGTGCAGCACAAAAACTAGTATATAAGCTCAAACTCACGAAAGCTTTCAAACGTTTTAACAACCAAAATTACTTTGAGCTCCAAAAATTTCAGGTCTCTACTTTAATGATAATTTTGGCATTCTTACCCTAAACATGACAGTTGATTTCAGAAAAATACTCAAACTTATTTATCATTCAGAGCGAGAATTTTTACTAGAAAAACATTCAAAAAGTGATCGATTTTTTGAACAAAAACTAATACAGGGTAAAGTGTGTTCTTTTTGCAATTTCAGTTGTTGGATGGATTACTAGAGAGTGGGGAGGGGTTAAAAAAATACACATACAAATCAAATGTGAACGTTTCATTGCGTGTTAATTTTCCATTTCAAAATATTAAAATCAAACACAAATTGTCATTCTCACAAGCATAAGAATGGCTAAAAATTTAGTTTGGCAATAAAAATGGACATATTACCTTTTCCACCCCAAATAACTGATTTTCACAAGAAAACGTTGTTTACACAAGAAAAATACTTCATAGGTATGCCATCTATGGTAAATAAGTTCGATAATAATCCAACCTATCCATTTTTACTTCCTTTTGCAAAAAAAGGAAGTATTGTATTCGCGAAAAAATTTTCACTCAAAAACCGACCTTAATTTCCATTTTACTCACCCCCGAATGAATGTTGAGATTTTTTTTTCGACTCGACCACACGTAGATATATGCCTAAGAACGTACAGACACCCGAAATATCCATTTTGATGATCCCCGAGTTAATTACAACGAGTTTTCTCGTGACGTCCGCATGTATGTGCGTATGTGTGTATGTATATCGCGTAACTTAAAAACGGTATGTCCTAGAAAAGTGAAATTTGTTACGTAGACTCCTAGTGGGGTCTAGTTGTGCACCTTTCCTTTTGGTTGCATTGTGTTGTTCCTAAGAGGGTCTTTTACACCTTTTTGGGAGGAAATCATTGTTTATTCCAATGCTAACTAAAGTGGTGTTATCACTTTTCAAACACTTGGCGATATATCGCCAAGTGTTTGGCCGCCAAGTTTTGTCGCCAACTTAGCGATTTTTTTTTTTTTTTTTTTTTTTTTTGCCAAGAATGGGGAAATAAATCTGTGTAAAACATTTTTTTGCTTCGGTTCGCAAGAAACTGTAGGTGAAAATATTTAGTGTTTCCTTGCTTACTCCAAGGCGCTATTATCATTAAACATCAGCTCGTTACTACAACGGAACTAAGACGTGCAATAGCAATAAAATAACGTGAGATACAGTAAGGCCTGTGTCAGACACGAGCATGTGCAGATTTGACAGTACCGACCGCAAGTGTCGGTAACGGGCATATAAGTTAAGGTTTTAACAACCAAGACTACTTTAAGCTTCGAAATTACAATAGGGAAGTTGCAACCTATTAAATGTTCATATTTTGACTATTGGATATTGTTAATTGACTCTCGAAACTAAAAAATTCACCATCGCCGAATTTTAAAACACCGTTATTGATTTTTAATGATTTTTTAAAAATCCACGCGCAAAAGTACGCTCTTCTGAAACGTCACGAGCTTACGTCACAGGGAGCTAATTGGCAACCTTCCGCCGAAGATCCTTTGTTTTCGCTACGGACATTTTGAGCGCGCTGATATTTTTATTTTTTAGAAATTCAATAATCCTTTTGAACACACTATGGAGGCCGGATTCGTTAAAGCACAATCTAACAATCTTCCACAAGTAACATCAATGATGGTATTCGAATATTTTCGAGAGGATGAGAGGTTTAATGTTCCAGAAACGCGAGGAGTTAAATGCGAGGAGGTAAGCCTTATGCGTTTCGTCTTCGAAGACCAACTGCACGTCCTTCGACTTCTCCCGCTTCGGAAGAGCGCATGACGTCACTTCCTGTGCCATTTGACGTCACAAACGCTTGAACTTTAAAAATTAATTTAAAAAAAAATACTTATCGTATCGAAAAAATTTTTTACCTATGATCTTCATACAGGTTACTCTATCATGAAAAATCGAAAACTTCCCTATTGCCAACTTAGACTGAACATGGCAATTCGTTTCACAAAGCTTATCCACTATTTTAGATCCCCCCCCCCTCCCTTCTTTTTTTTTTTTTTTTTGAAGGATCCTAAACTTTTAGGATTTCATTCTTCTTTTGGGGTATTTTTTCGCGACCTGTCGGAAAACTGACAGTTTTTTGAGCAATCACGATTGCTAATTGTTTTCATTTGACCTTCCTTGATGTCCGGTTTCTTTTTCAACCCCCGCCCTCTGCAGGTGTGACTCCTCCCGATAGCCGCTGCTCCTGGTCGGTGGCGTCCATGTCCGACATCCGTCGGTGGCGTCCGCACGCACGCTTATACACACATTCACACACGCGCCTTTACATACATACGCACACGCCAACGTGCATGCACACATGTCTACGCACACACACAAACCTACACATACAGAACTATACACACGTAACCGCCCAAGAGTAGGGACAGGAACCGTTTCTAAAAACAAGCGAGTGGGGTTGTAACCAATGAGTAGGGTCCTGTCGCAACTCGTGATTGCGAAAAACACAAATTGAACTCAAAATTTCAGAATTCAAATTAATTTTGAAAATTCGAAAGTTTTTTTTTTTTTTTTTTTTTTTTTTTTTATCAAGTCTGATTGTGGGACACGCGTCACTTGACATAACTTTTATTTTCGAGGTTGACCGCGCAAAGCCGGGCTACGCAGCTAGTTAAAAAATATGAAGAACATTCAAACTTTGTGCTTGAGTTGATTGATTGATTGGTTCGTTCTAAATAGGCATTTTTTTTTATGAAAATATAGCAAGCGTAAAAGTAGTCTAGGCTGTTTTCCTTTGAAATTTCAGATTGAATTTAAGTGCAATTTTTGTCTTTCATAAAAATTTTGCTTAATGGAAGAAAAGCTTTTACAAAGAGAAAGGTTAAAAGACACTTTAAGAAGTTTTTGAATGTAATGTCATATGAAACGAAGGAAATTCGTAACGAAACCATCTTGAAGAAAGTCTCTTGAAATGTGCAAAATACAGTAAAAGAATACTTTTATGCCTTAACCTTTTGTACTTCGAAAAGGTTGCTCTCAAAGTAAATTGAATGCCGAGTTTTACATCTTGCATAAATAAGAGAAAATATAACAAATGAAAATTTTGTTTTTGTACTTCTTTGATATTAAAAGGAATTGCATTTCCCCTTTTCATTTATATTTGATTCTAAAATAACCATTTCGAAAATACAAAATACAAGGCGAGTTCTTTATGATCTGAATTTAAACGCATAGTAACTCGAGTTAAGGAAAAACATTTGTTTTTTTCTTTTAAAACTAAGATTGTCTTTTTGTTATTCTGAATTATAACTTAAAGTAACACACCTGGTATTTCAAACAAAAAAGAAAAAAAATAAAATGATAGAATTTTAGAATAAATGAAAGCTTTAGATCTCTCGCAATCGAGACATTATTATAGTTACCTTTTTCCTTCGAAAGCGAAGCATGTTATTTTATCTTTTTTTTTTTCATTACAAAAAGTTATAAAAAAGCTGACTGTTTCAATATTTGTTGTAGGAAGCATTTGAAAATTCCAATGAAATTATTATCGATGTCAAATTTGTATTACATCTTGAAAAATTCAAAATAGGTATGCCGTAGAAAGTTGAAATTTTGTATGTAGAGTATCTGTAGGATCCAGTAGTGCATCTTTTTTTTTTTTTTTTTTGCACTTGACACATGTCTCAACATTTTATTGCGCGATATGTCACATAATATCCCAACAACTTCAAACCAATTTCTTACATATTAGCGGAATGTTTATGACTTGAAGTTGCAAATTACTTTAAGTGGGGAATATTTAGGCATTTTACCTTACGTGTGCGGTGGAATACTTCTGGTTCCAAAAGAAATGGTTCCCTTTTTATTTCCCGTATTTGATTTATGAGTGATGCAGCAACAATTTAGCTTTCTTTTTGACCAAGAACGAATGGTCCCCAACTCCCCGATATGAATCCATTTGATTATTGTATGTGGTCATATATCATAGCATATAAAATATCCAATTTGAGCAAATTTATAAATGAAATTCAAATTATATGATGGGAAATGCCAATAAAGCATGTGATGTATTTTAAAAACACTAAAACTCGTTAAAAAAAAAAAAAAAAGTTGAACTGTAGTCCAAAGCATTAATTGCAAAGATGCTCAACGATTTATATTTTTATTCAATGAAAACTCCTGCAAACGGGTGTTTACTTGTAGCTAAATAGAAAAGTAAGGGAATCGCCCGGCATCCTTCACACCACATAAACTCGTCAGGCACATCAATCACATGTCCCGCTACCATTATCATCCCGATGTGTGGAATCAATTTTAGTTAATTCAATTCATCAATACATTGCCAAGCGTTTGTTCTGCATTCGAGTTAACTAGTTAAGTCGACTCGGTTCAGTTTTAACCGCGGTGTGGAGCAGCTGCTCTAATAAATTCAACTTATTGAAAGAAATATTGATTCAACTAAGTTGCCTCGTACGATTCCAACGGAAAACGTCAATCAGCTAGTTGACAGGTAACTTTTTCGAGAAGGTGATTCAACAAACCGTCTGATGTAAAGGAGGCCTTATTGCCACGGTGTAAGTATGTACAACTTTTTTTTTTTGTGTGTGAAATAGAATGAAATTCAATCAACTTTTTTATTTGCAACTCCACAGCTCGAATATGCTACCTTGAGGTGATTAACAATACTAAAGAAAAAGGTAAAACATTCCATTCCACGTGTCTTCTTTGGGGTAAAACCCCAGGCTTCTGACGGTTTGTGGTGTAATGTAGTTTCAGAAGAATAGAAAAGAAAGCTTAACACAAACACGGTGAAAAATCACTGTCATTCACAAAGCGTCAAAGCAAGTTAAAAGTTACGGCATTTGTTTGTTTTACCTTTTTCATCCGCCATTAGACAGTGGCTTCAGCGCCCCCTATAGTTTATTGGAGTTGCAAACAGTTTCTGCTAAAGTTCTAACAGAATACAAAACACCACAAAAACACTTTTTTTTGTGGTATTTATTTTTTCTTTTCTATACGAAAAGAAAAAGGAGGACAGAATTTAAAAACCGTACCGGTTTTTTTTTAAATAATACGGTTATTTCTCATTTTCCAAAAAAAAAAAAAATCCGAAAGAGCGTGGTTGAAAACATGGGATGAGTTACTGTTTTTTCTTAATTTTGACTTATTTTCTGTCTTGAAAATAATCTTAAGACTTCCAGTCACTGTTTTCATTTTCTCTGCTGACGTCATCAGTGAACAAGTCGCTGAGGTTACTAGAACAAAGCTTCAGGATATTGCCAATTACACAAAAAAGAATGGTGTTTCCCCAGTTTCGTCGATCCCTCCCCAATCCCTGTTTTTTAATTTCAATCATGCCTTTTGATATAAAGGGGGAAGAAAATTTGAAATGTCGACGAAACTGAGGAAGAACCAAATGAATAGTTTATTTAATTAACATTTAACGTTCCGCTAATAATTGCTCCCCGTAAAAAAAAAAACCACCTTCAAAAAGCGATATCTTGCCAGGAAAGAGAATCACATGCTCTGATTCAAGACGGCTGTCGTCACTTGTGACATCACACAATAAAACATCTCGTTTTAGAAACCTGACGTTTAGAAAAATAATTAAAATTTAAATATTGGAAAAATAAAAGTATTTTCTGTCTCCATGTTATTTATTTTGCTTATTCCACCAATTTCAGTGACTAAAAGCAGTACTTTTCACTGATGGAGACATCCCTATTGGACTTTTTTTTACAAATAAATTACTTGAAATAAAATATGAAAATCATGGTTAACGTTGCTTTATCTGCTACATGCATTACTCTCCAAAATTCTGGAATGCGTGATATTAAGCACGCTATCTAAAGCATATCACGTTTTTAAAATGGAATTTTCTGAACATGGTAACACGTAAACTACGTGACAATTCGTGAGTGGAGAATGAGGCGATTTGATTCCGCCTTTTGGAATGTTTCAAGTATTTAAATGTTTTCTTTATTTATGATTGTCAATTATTGCGTACTCATGCATTTATATGTACTTGTGTTCATCCAGTCGTCAAAATTCGACAGTAATCCAAACTGAAAACTTTAGGAAAACATAGATACATTTTCATGTTTCCAATATTTTCATTTCTGCTCTTATACATTCGTTCATTGCACATCAGAGAATATACAATTTTGTATGTACTTACAATACAGAACAGTAATACTTTAATCCGGTTTAGCTTTTTGTTTGTTGTTCTTAAAATAAATTAATGAAATGATAAAGCAAAATCCAGTTTATACGTATATCTTCTCTATAAACTCTCTTAGTAAAAGGTCTACAATCGATAAGCATGTTGCCTTTTGCATCGTTGCAATTTTCTCTAAAATTCATTCGGAACTTAAAGCTCTTTCTTCTCACCAAAGAAAATTAATATTGATGATAAATTAAATATTAAAGTCACGAAAAAAAAAAAAGGGAAATTATTTTTAATGCAAGTGGTTACCTAAAAAAACCTCAATAATGAAATTGAAATTTAACAGCACTCAAGCGATAAATGGCAGCACATAATGTTATTCAGTATTTACTTTGCGCAAGTGCGGCATGTGCCTCGAGCAAATGATCAAATAAAAATGCAATTTCCTTAGCTTAAAATTACGTTTAGCTTTTTACTTCCTTTTATAAAAAAGGAAGTATTGTATTCGCAAAAAAAATTCTACTCAAAAATCGGCCTTAATTTTCATTTTGCTCACCCCCGAATGAACGTTGAGCTTTTTTTTCGACTCGACCACACGTGGATGTATGCCTAAAAATGTACAGACACCCGAAATATCCATTTTGACGATCCCCGAATTAATTACAACGAGCTTTCTTGTGACGTCCGTATGTATGTACGTATGTATGTATGTACGTATTTGCGTATGTATCTCGCATATCTCAAAAACGGTATGCCCAAGAAAGTTGAAATTTGGTACGTAGACTCCTAATGAAGGCCTAGTTGTGCAACTCCCCTTTCGGTTGCATTCGGATGTTGCAAAGGGGGTCTTTTACACCTTTTTAGGGGAAAATCATTGTTAATTTCAATGCAAATTCAAGTAGTGTTATAATTTGGCGAACACGTGACGATATAACACCAAGCTTCTGGTCGCCAAGTTTTGTCGCCAACTTGGAGAAAAATTTGTCATTTTTTTTTTTAAATCTGGTTTCAATTCGGCCAATGTTGGCGATGTTTAGGGAGGAAACCACTGAATCACATTAAAATTGCCAATAATGGGGAAATAAATCTGTGTAAAATGTTGTGTTGCTTCGGTTCGCAAGAAATTAGGGGTGAAAATATTTAGTGTTTCCTTTCTTACTCCAAGGCACTATTATCATTAAATTGGCGTAAAAGGAAATCATGTGATGCACACATCAGCTCGTTTTCTAGTAAATTCAGGACCTTCGAGTTTCATAACGTATACGAAAAAAAATGTTTTAAGCTTTTTTTTTTTTTTTTTGTAGATTTTCCAACTATACAAACACAATGATTTTTGTGTCGATAGAGTGATTTATCATTTCAAACGAAAGCTATTAAAATTTAATGTTGCACGTTCTTTATAACTCACGTAAGCATTGAAAAATAATCGTTTGGGAAAATAGAAATTTATTTGAGATTTATTTACTTGAATGAATTTCGCTTACTAAAAACTGCTTATACCTTTTTTCTAGTTATTGGAGCTTTGACGCATGCTTAATGGAAAGGTTTCGCGAATTTTTGGCGGTCATGGATTCGATATCATTACAAACTATTTGTTCAAACTTTGTTTTCTTTGATTTGGCAACAGACATAATTTAAATCGAATGGATTATTTCAATTTTGGGGGCCCGACATATTTGATAAACACATCCTCACTCTTGCTGCTCTGGTAGCTAACCGGGAAATCCGAACGTGTTCCAACTTGATACTATATGTCTCAAATAATCACACTACAAGACAAATACACCACATGGATGTCACTTTAGAATTTGCCGCTAAATATATTCACCGTGCTGATGAAAACAAAGCCTCCCCCCCCCCCTCCTCGGCGTCCCTCTAATATAAGAGTATTCAAAATATGTTTTCCGCTTCCCCCAAAAGTTTTTTTTTTTTTGTGATCGAAAAAGAGTAATAATTTTACTTTCATAATTATGTAGAATTCTGGAATTGCATGCAATTACTGAGAGTTCCTTGAAAATAAATGAACTTCTGAGCATCAAGTGACTGCCTCTGAATTCAATATCACGCATCAGTACACAATCTTACATAACTTCGTTTCACTGTTTTCAATTCCAACTACCTTTTTTTTCTGAAAGAATCCTATTTTGAACATTATATATATATATATATATATATATATATATATATATATATATATATATATATATATATATATATATATATATATATATATATATATATATAAACTGCAAGTCACTTTTTATGGTAGCAATTTTAAGTTCAACACATTATAAAACTTGATGTACCTTTACCTCCTTTACCTGTCAATATTTTCTCATTTATGTCTTTGAACGGGAAAAATAAAAGGGGAAAATTTTCATATTTGTAGAAAATATGTCATTTTTTTCAAGACTGAATTAAAAATATGGAGTTCCACTTTTGATAGAGAAAACAATAATGAGACAACTGCTTTCTTCTCAGTTTTTAGTAATTTCTGATAAAGCTAACCGAAATATTCTTGCACAACCTATTGCTTGTTAAACTCATAGTGCACCTAATATCGCCATTTCAGGCCACAAATCTTATTTCTTATTAGATGCTTACCTTAACAATGAAATTTAATAAGAGTAATTATTTTTTTAAGAGTTAATGTGTTTCATTACTTCAATCTTTTTTATTTAGGAAAACACGGATAAGCAAATTGACTGATTATTAATTACCGTTTAATCGATGAAAGATAATAGACCAATGCTGATTAATCAGCCGTCGCGTCGGTTAGTTATAATGAAATCGATTCTAACTACTACAGTTTGTCCATCAACTAGAGTTTAATTACAATTTTGATTTTTCAGAAATAATTAATAGTTAATCTGTTTTTATGAGCGAACATTTATTTTTTAAATTTTCATATGAAAAGAAAGCTTTTTTTTTTTGCGAATAATGTTTCAAAATTTTAATCATTCTTTAAACCAATTTTCTTATTGTTGTTTATTAAATTACTAGCTGCACTGCCCTACTTTGCGCGGTCTACCTCGAAAATTAAAGTTTGTCACTTAACGCATGCTCAGCAATCAGGCTTCAAAAAAAAAAAAAAAAAAAAAAAAAGAAACTACAAAATTTCCCGTCAAAATAATCATTCTCAAAGAAAGAAAACGGCAAATCAAAAGTTCCCGAAAAAATTAAACAAAACCCTTCATAAATGCCACTGAAACCCTTAAAAAAAAAAGAAATCAGATAAATCGCCAAGTAATAATCAAAAGGGGAATTTTTACCTCAAAACAAAAACAAAATTTTATTTAGTCAACAACCGAGAAAAAAAAGTGGCAACCTTCAGAACCCTAATTTTTACTAAATAATAAAGCTGAAAGTTTCTCTGTCTGTCAGGATTTCTGTGACGCGCATAGCGCCCAGACCGTTTGGCCGATTTTCATGAAATGTGGAACAGAAGGCGTTTGTAGCATGGGGGTGTGCATCTCGAAGCGATTTTTGGAAATTCGACTTTGTTCTTTTTCTATTCCAATTTTAAGAACATTTTTCCGAGCAAAATTATCATATGATGGACGAGTAAATTGCCAAGTTATCATAACGTGGAACCTTAACATGGGCAAGCCAATTGGCGAGAAATTCATCATACATTAATTGTAAATATACAGGCAAACCAAAAGACCTTTTAATTTTCTACTACGGGCAAAGCCGTGCGGGTGCCACTATTTTAAAACAAGATCGCGCAAACGTTAATTTTTCCGATTTAAAATCTCTGTTTCGTTAGGCTCAGCAGAGCTTTTTATTTTTTTCTCCGGTGATTTCACAGCCCTTTTTTTTTTTTTTTTTTTTTTTGAAATTCGAAGGAAATGAAGGAACTCTATGGGTGTTTTCCGCGCGCTTTCGAATGGGCCCCAAATCAAAGAATTCGGATAATTATTTGGGTAGAAAGAGACATTTGATGCAGGGCTTTAAGATTAAAATTTAAGCGGATCGGTTCTTTTTTTGGCGTTCGACTCCCCCCCCCCCCCCTACGTTCCTTCTCGAGTGCCCAAGTACTTTCTTGCCAAATTTGGTATAGATCCGACGTAAACTGTGGATTTGTATAAGGAACATACATATATACACGCATATACATAGTCTCTGTTTTATTTATATATTCTGTTGTTAACTATCAAATATTTTGTTCATGCATCATTATCTAGTTTATTATCCACTATTTTACTATAAGCAGCCATTTCGTTTTGCGAAATATAAAACGTAATCTTAGCATGATGCTAAAGATAAGATATGAAAACTGTACTGTAAAGTACTGACATATGAAATGTGTGCAGTATTGTATAATTATATGATAGATGTGCAGATCCATCATGAATAGAAAAAATTAGTTAAAAAATTAACATGGCTTCAGATGTTCGTTTTTTTTTTTAATCAAACAATGTTTGATTTATTGTAATTGTGAGCATAAATAGTGGGTCTCGTTATTAAGTAAAACGAGTTGATGTGTGTATCACATGACTTCCATTTACTACAATTTAATGTAATTTTCTTATTGCAGTTTTAATGTGATTCAATTGTTTACTCTCTAAATATCACTAACAGTGGCCAAATTGAAACCAAATTTAAAAAAAAAATCGCCAAACGTGTCGCCAAGTTGGTGACAAAACTTGGCGACCAAAAGACTGGCGATATATTGCAAAGTTTGTGCCAAATTATAACACCACTTGAGTTTACATCGAAATTAACAATGATCCTTCCCCCCCTAAAGGGCCAAAAGATCCCTTTAGAAACACCCGAATGCAACCAAAAGGGGAGGTGCGCAACTAAACACCACTAGGAGTCTACATACCAAATTTCAACTTTCTAGGACATTCCGTTCTTGAGTTCTGCGACACAATTTGTACATACAGACGTCACGAGAAAACTCGTTGTAATTAATTCGGGAATCGTCAAAATGGTTATTTCGCGTGTTTATACGTTCTTAGGCACTTATCCATTTGTGGTCGAGTCGAAAAAAAAACTCAACATTCACTCGAGCGTGATCAAAATGGAAATTAACATCGATTTTGGAGTGAAAATTTTGAACCTGAAAAAAAAAAATGAATCTGAGTATTCTCTCACACGGGTGTCCCTGAATGCCGTGTATAGAGGGAGTCACAGATCACAATAAGAAGCAAGAATCACTTAGGAACATATGGCCGCATTCGCAATGCTGACGCGCTACATGCATCCAAAGCCAGAAACTGGCGGATGTGAAACAGTTCTTACATTTAATACAGAAAGATGATTTTACACAACGTTTTAGGTTAACGCAACGACGGATGAAAACTTGTTAGAATGGCCCGTAATTGCGACAGTCGGTGCATTGTCATTGCGACACATGTTTTACAGCTGCAGTCACATGCATTTCAAAAAGCCCTTCTAAATCATTGTTCAAAAGAACGACCATTCATTTTTCAGGACATCGAACCGCACGTTCATTTTAAGGAGCCGGTCAATCATACCCGTTTGTTCATGAACGACACTCCCTAGTAAAACACAACGATGTCAATCATAGTGAGAAAGAAAAAAAAAGAGTGATATTGATCTAATAAGATGTCCTTCATGTTCCTTCAGCAACAAATCAATTTCCTTTTAGGTATAAAAACATTGTTTTAAATTCCCATGATTCTCGGAAGTTACTTTTTGTTTCTTCCTTTAGACAAAATAAAAGGATAACGGCCAAGTGACTTCCTTCCGGTCTGTTGTTTACTGGTAGTTCTTTTTGTTTTTAGTCGAGTGTAACATAAATAAAGTTGCCATTAAAAATAGAGTATAAAAAAAAAATTTGAATTTTTGGCATCTTGAATTCAAATTATGTTTTTCGCAATCACGAGCGTGTGTGTTTGTGTAGGCGCATGTGTGTGGGTGCGTGGGTGCGTAAGTGTATGTATGCATGTGTGTGAGTGAGTGTTGTGTACGTGCGTGTGCGTGTAGGTGTTCGTGTGTGTGTAGGCGTTCGTGTGTGTGTGTAGGCGTTCGTGTGTGTGTGTGTGTAGGCGTTCGTGTGTGTGTGTGTAGGCGTTCGTGTGTGTGTGTGTGTGTGTGTGTGTGTAGGCGTTCGCGTGTGTGGGACATGGGACGCCACCGCCCAGCAAAAGTGGATTCCGGGGGGGATAGTGCTCAGGACCAGCCGCGCCGCCGCCGGTGGACGGTGGTGCTGCAGGCCTGGTCCAAGCTGAAAAAGGAACCGGAACATCAAGGGACTGTCAAGTTGAGAACAATAAGCAATCGTGATTGCTCAATAAGTACAATCGAACTCTCTTGTAACGGGCAATGATTTAACGAGAACCCGGATCTAATGGGAGAATCAGAAATACAGTGCTGGCCAAATTATTAGACTAAAGAGTTTTTTTTTTTTTTTTGTTTTTTGTTTTTTGTACACTATTTGCACTAAAGTACTATTTATTTTATTGTTAAAGTACCGTACGTACTGTACACTGACTATTACGTTATTTTAGCATAAATTTAATGTTTGCAGGTGGCCAGCACTGTCTGTTTATCTACCTACCAGGAAACATAACCCTCAATCAGCTTAAACAGTTCACTAATTCTTTTTAATTAGTGTGTTCTGTTATGTTTAAAGTTAGTTTTAGGTAATTAGTGAGTATGTGAGTATATATAATAGTGAGTATAAACGATTTTTCCCCTCCTTTTTTAAAAAGTTAAGAAATTGTGTGAACCTCGTGAAAAGTATGCCAAAAAGACTGAAAATGCTCATCAAGAACAAGGGAATGCATACTAATTTTTAGATAATATTAGTTAATTCTCTTGCACTG